>NW_021319375.1:1154923-1167769 GCF_001605985.2 Dendrobium catenatum
CAACCTTTAGAAGAAAAAAAAAGGTCTACTATTATTTAATCATCAAATCTTTAATTTGTACTTCATGCATTTAATCCTTCCCTTGACTTTAAAAAAAAAATTTATTGTTGTTTTCTCTAAATTAAACCAATAAAAATGAATAAATTCAATTTCATCGGTAAAACATAGAATAAACACATCAACTATATGTTCATCTCCTTCTCTAAACTTGTTGTATATCGTGGCTGTTTAACAGACTTACTAAAATTTGCTTTTCCTACATCTTCATGCACGGATATTTGAGAGAATGGGAGGTTAGGAATTTTGCTTCTACTAGGAATAGGAGACTGATGAGTATTGAAAGGGAGAGGAGAAGAAAATATAGAATAGGAGAGAGAACAATGCTATATGAACTGAAGTTTATCTACCCCAAATGCTTCCCATCACATAACTAAGAAAATTTAGCGCTATATTATCCAACCCACACAAAATTGTTAGGAAGATGGGCCTTAATATTAATCGAATCGAATTGCCTTTTGAAAATAAGATTATGCCAACTGTTTAACATTGAAGTTCTGCTATCCTTTAGAGGAACTTTTGAGCCTCTTACAATGACAAAAAGTACTCTACAGGTGGAGTTCCTACAATTGTGCTGACACCTCCCATGTTTGTCTTGTCGATTGGCCAACCCCCCTCTACCAGCATTAAGAAGCGAATCATTATAGATGAGATTAATACTGGCCTTTCTAAAAGTAGCACTTCATGTTTTATTAGCACAAGTTCTCTCTTGAGTATGACTCATAAATTCACATTAATTAGCTATGATATATGGCCCACACTCTCTTGGATGAGTATCTCCAGCTCCACACTCCGAAGTAGAGCTCCTTTCACCTTAGTAGAGTTAATGCAGTCCTAGACGTCGACCCAGCAGCATCAACAAACATGTGATCCTTGATTACTGATTGCAATTTTTTTAATAATGAGATTGAACACATTTGGCATTTTAGCAAATGGTGTATCCTTTTGTCCATCTTGCCAAAGTTCCACTTTATGCATTCCCATCACAAAGTAATTTTACGGTTAGTGGGAGTTTAATTAAGTGAATCCCTCTAATTATGTCTCTTGCATTCCACCTCTCTCCACATAAACCAGCTAAACCTTCTGCCCATGATCCCCAAGTACTCTTCAAGCTCCTCTTCTGTTCTCCTCATCTCTCACTCTCCTCCTCTTCCTCTTGTATTCTTACTCAACCCAATTCTCCTTTTCCCCAATTAACTAGATCATATCATTCTGTCCAAATGTTCATACCTGAGTCACTCTGAAAAATTCTAACAGCTTCTCAGCTGCTCCTCGAAAGGTTTGTTGTTCTCACTGCCTTCTCCATTAAGAGTTTGAATAGATCGAGGGAATGATGAATATTTCATCCAAACTCCATTGATACAGCATCAATTCTCCTCCAGTATGTTCCAAGTAATAAATCCTCATCTGCTTAACTGTGCGTAACTGAAATTCTCAAGCAAAGACAAGCATAAAACTCTTCTCGCTGTTTAACCGAATGTCTTCCAAGATGCAACAAACACAAATGACAAAACTTTAAAATTTCCACCTTGCAGGTTAATTGGATTCTTTAATAGAAATATAACACCAAATTAATTCTCATCTCACACAATGGCCATTATAATGGCTACAATAAGTCAATATGATATCCGGAAAAGGTTAAAAGGTAGAGCTTAAAAACAGGAAATATTCAATACCAAACGGATTACCTCCCATCCACGACGGCGTCATAGACAAAAGAGACCAGGTACTCCTCCGGGTTCAGCACATCCGCTTCTAATCGAATCATGTCTTTATGCAAATTAACATCATTTTTTATCGTCTTAGCGTTTTGGTGCTCAACATAAGGGGGTGGCGCAACCACTATCGATGAAGATGATGCCGCTGAGAAAGATGTATAGGGCGGCATGGCGGCCGGAGGCGGTGGGCCAGCAGAATTCAACCACCCATTCCCCTGATTTGGACGGTAATAAGACGGGAAGCTGTTATTTACCCAGGACTCAAAAAATCTCATCAGTCCATTGTAGCTGCTGCTTGGCTGCGGTTGGTAAGCGTAGTAGTACGGACCTGCAGGCGCTGGAGGGGGATTGTAATTAGGGGCGCTGAAGTTAGGTCGAGAGGAAGGATTATAAGGAGGATTTAATGGTGGCTGTACAGGAGGAGGAGGAAGTGGGGCATGTTGAGGATATGTTTGACGGTAGTCGTCGCGCCTCCTGCTGCGGCTAGAGGATTGGCCCATGGAAGGTTCGACAGATTTCCCCTCCGATGCCTATTAGGTTTCCTTGCCTCCCTTGACGGAATGAAGAAGCTGAACTTATCTGAAAAAGAGATTCTTTTCCGGAAAAGACGGAGAGGAAAGATATGTTGAGCCGAAGAAGACGACTGCTTGGTCGACGGCGCGCTCAGTTTCCGTCAGTATGAACGCTCGTTGTTATAAACTGGAAACGCGATAAAAATGGGTAGACATTGACCAAAGTTTCGTTAAAATGAGTTTTTAAAACACAGCTCAGCTGTTGGTTGATAACTTAGGTTTTTAATTAAGAGATTTTAAATTTGAAATTTATGTATGCATTATATTGTGTGTGTGAATTTGTCTTAAATAAATTAAATGTCTCAAAAAAATTTGAGTTTTAAAATTTAAAATTTTATTTTAATATGAATATAATATATAAATAATTTATTTATTTTTTATTTTAAAATGAAATTGTAGATTTTAAAACATATTTCAATAAAATATTAGTAAAATGTTCTCATTTAACTTTTTTTCAACTAAAAATAAAATTTTAATATATAATTAATTATTTATATTATAAATTATTTGATACTCAACACAAATAGAAACAAATTTTTTATTCCCTGTATAATTTTAAATTTATAGATTTAAAAAAAAAAATTATCTTGTGTTAGCCCCATGAGACTCAATGTTTATTATTTAATTTTATTGATAACAAATATATAATTTAATGTTCTAATGTAAACTAGAAACATAACAAGTTCAATTCAGCACAATCATATTTAATATAATACACTTTTATTATCTGAGTGCAAAAAATAGTCACGAAATTACTTCAAATAGATCATATCTGATGGAGTAGCTGCAAGAAGGAAGTATCCTTGGACAAGAAACAATTTAACAGTAACTCTAGATAGAGAAGTAAATTTTTCATTATGTTGTCTTCTTCCTCCCAAAACAGGTCATATAACCATTAACATGGATTAATACCAGCAATTACAATATTAAGATAAGCAAATTTATAAAAAATATTGTACTATGCTTAACAGAATGGTGGTAGTGGGCCGTTGAGCTTGGTGGTGTGGTGTCCACTGGAAAACGATATGAGAGAGGATGGTCGTATCAATTCTACTCTGGTCCAAAGAAGCTCAACTCTGACGAGATTTCTGTGATGTGCACGTTGTCAAGAGGGTGATAGCTATAGATATCCGCTACATTGAACCTGGGGAAAGTGTGGATATCAGGTGGAAGGTCTATCACATAAGCATTATCATTAATCGTGTGGATAATCATGAACGGACCAATTTTTCTAGGCTAAGCTTAGAATATGTTCCATGGGGATACCTTTCTCTACACATTCGCAACATTACCAATTCGTTAAGATTGAAGACTTTGCAGCATCGACGAGTGTCAGCTTGTTTCTTATACTTGGTAGTGGTCTCCTGGAGCTTTTTCCTCACAGATTGAATGGTTTCAGTGGCTTGTGCTACTATTTTGTTAATTGTTGATCTATTGCACTCTGGCAAGATGGCCAAGTTTACCAATTGGTTGGGCGGTTTGGTATACACGACTTGAAAAGGGTTGTAACCTATAGAGCAGTTTGACAATGAGTTGTAGGCAAATTCTGAGTGACTCAGAAGATCTTCCCATCTCTTAAGATTTTCTTGAACGAGGCAGCAGAGCATATTACCAAGGGCGCGATTAACAACATTAGTTTGACTGTCAGCTTGTGGGTGATAGGATGAACTTAATTTGAGATCAATGTTTAATCGCTTCCATAACTCTCTCCAGAAGTGACTTACAAATTTTATGTTACGGTTGGATGTAAGGCTACAGGGAAATCTGTGCAACCTTATGATTTCCATGAAAAAGAGATATGTAATATTGATTGTTTCAAAGGTTTTCTTGCATGGAATAAGTGCTTAATTTTAGAGAATCGATCGACAATGACCATGATTGAATCGGCTCCACATTTAGTTTGTGGCAGACCCACCACAAATCAACTATTAAATCTTGCGAAATGGAATCAGGGATTCGAAGTGGCAATAAAGTTCAGTATTTTGGGCCGTACCTTTGAATGTTTGATAGACAGAATATTTTTCTATAAACCTGGTAGGACATCTCATAGCCTATATCCTTGAAACCAAATACCAACTTCAATATCCTGTTCCTCCCAACCTCCCAATTCTCTTCTACTCAAACAGCTCCTTCAATACCCTTCACAGTACTCGTCTCCACCCAGGGGATGAGGAACCTCGTGGGGCTGAGGAGAAGGAGGCTCCCACTCCCGCTCCTGTTCCCGATCCTACTCCGCTTAGACAGCACTCACAGCTTGACCAGTTAGTGGAGAGGTTTGATCATTGGGAGACCCGCTTCGACGCTTACGTTGCTGCACAGGAGCAGCAACATTCTAAGGACTTGGCCCGCTACGAGCAGCACCGCACAGAGGACTTAGCCCATTTTGATAGCTACATTACTCACTAGTAGCAGCAGCAGGACCAGGATGTCGCCTGGTTCAATGCTCAGTTTATTACGCTAGCCAGCTACTTTCACCAGGCTCCACCACCTCCATCTGATGATCAAGGTCCCTCATTTTTTTAGTCTTTATTTTATGTTTTCTATTTTCTATTTTTAGTTTTCTGTAGTTTATCTTGTAGTTTATTTTAGTCTCTATTGTGTTATTTCCTTTTTCTTTTTATGTGACTAGGACCCACTTTTTATGACAAAAGAGGAAGTAGGATGTGGTAGGAAAAGTTGATGTGCTTGTAACTTTGAAAGTTTAATAAACTGCTATTTTTACTGAGATTTTCCTACTTGTGTTTGCCATCATCAAAAAGGGGGAGATTATTGCAAATCTATTTTCATGACTTATGTTTTGATGATTGACAAACACTATTGATTCTCTTGGACTACATGTTACTTCTAACTTTTCAGGAATCGAAGATCGGACGAACAAACGAAGCCAGTTCAAGATTGCATAGGTTAGGATTGAGTTAGTCTGTACTTTGCTTTTTTCTCTTCTTGAGTCTATTTGTAATGTTCAAAGAGACTGATGCTAAGTAACCCTACACACACACACTTGAGAGACTTAGAAATTCTGTTTTTACTCAAATCGGCCTGGACGATCTAGCTTAAAATAGAAATTCTAATTAGGGATTCTTAATTAAGGCAGCCGTCAATAACAAATCGTCTTGGACAATACGTGTATCGGCTAGGACGATAAGCTCAAAACAGAAAGAAATTGCCGTCATAAACAATTAAGGTATTCTGTATTTTTGGAAATCAGCCAGGATGATCTTGGATCGTCCTGGACGATATTCACAATTATGCCTTAATTAATAAGACAAATCAAGGAAGTAATTAAGGATGATTGATACGATCACATCGTCCTGGACAATCTCAGGATCGGCCAGGATGATCTATTCAAAAATCTTAGTTACTCCTGGACGATCGGGATCGGCCAGCTTGAATTCAGGGCGGTGCTCAGGATGATTTTCCTCTGATTTGAACTGATCGGCCTGGATAATTGTGAGATCGGCCAGGACGATCAAGCCAATTTTCAAATCGTCCAGCTTGTATTCAGGGCGGTGCCCCGGCCGATCTCATGGGATTTGTACTGATCAGCCAGGATGATGTCAATATCATCCTGGAGGATATAGTCGGCAACTTGCAATTAATGAGCTCCTTTGAAGCTCTTCTATTTAAGAGCTCTTGTTCAATGTTTTTGAACAATCTTTTACTGCTATTCCGCATTAATTTCTTGTGGTGTGATTTGGTTTGTGATATTGCTTTTGTTGAAAAGAATTTTTTAAAATACCAATTCACCCCCCTCTTGGTTAGCTTGGGACTAAGTTCATAGGGCTTAACATCCCTAACGAACTTTCAAGTTGTATCAGAGCACTGTCTAGTGTCATCTGAGCACTTTCACTTTTCTTAAGAAGTTCATAAGGTTTCTTGTTCAAACTAGATCTAATATTAACCCTATTTAAAACATAACAATCCATACTAATCGCTTCAGAATAGAAATATTTTCGAAGTGAATATTCAGCCAACATGGCTCTAGCAGCTTCTATCAAATTTTTTTTCTTCCTTTCAACAACCCTTATTCCTTGGTCTTTATAAAAAAAATTTAAATTTTTTATTTTCAAATTCTCCTCCAATATCACTTTAATTTTAAAGAATTTCATAACGTAGCTTCCTCTGAATCCAAGTAAAATATTTTTCTAAATTTATCAAATGATTCACTCTTATATAATACAAATCTAATCTAAGTGAATCTTGAATAAACATCAATAATTACATACCCAAAAACTTTCCTTCCTAAACTTATAGTGCTAACCGGTCCAAAAAGATCTATGTGAATGACTTCTAGTGGTTTGCTAGTTCTAATATTCTTAATTGAATGAAAGGAGGACTTGACTTATTTTCATAATTGACATACATCACATATGTGATCCTTAGTGAAGTATAATTTAGGTATACCTCTAACCAATTCTTTTTGGGTAATCTTCCTAAGATTTTTTATGCTAGCATGACAAAGTCTTCTATGCTATAAATAAGATTCATCATTTATAGTTTTGAGATGAAAAGCATTAGAATATTTAACATAATTTAAATCAAGCATGTATATTTTATTTACCCTATTTCCATACAGCACATCAACTCCATTTTTGCTTATAATGCAGCTTATATGTAAAATTTTAATGTTAAAATCTCAATCACAAAGTTGACTAATACTTAACAAGTTATATTTTAAGCCTTCAACCAATAAAACATTCTTAATAAAGAAATTATTCTTATTACTAATTATACATGTACCTATCACTCTCCTAGTGGTATTATATCACAGTGTCACTTTGCCTATAGCCCTAGCCTCCAGTGAGATGAATTGAGTTATATCTCCAGTCATATGTTTCGAATATTCACTATCCAGGTACTAAATGCTTTCATGAGGGCTTATATGAGAGCTTTTTTACAAAATTATCAAACATTATACTTAGGAACCCAAATAAATTTGGGTTAACCTCTTAACAATGAAAATATATATATATGCACGTTTGATATGCTATGATTAATGCATCTTAGGTCTCCACATTAGATATGTTCTACTATGAATTATGTAAGTATAGGAAGTAATAAGAAGTATGTCATATCATTCCACATGAAAAACATTTAAGACTAGGAAAATTATTTACCAATCTATTTGAGTTATAATATCTTTTCTTAAATTTTAAAATTATATGCTTTTGATCAGGATTGTAAAATTATTCAAGTGTGGGAGGCATCTTATTTTCCTTAAAAGCTTTCAATTTTTCTTTAAGATATGAGTTTACACTTTTTAAAACTTAATTATCAACTTTCAACTCATGTTCTCTTTGATCCACTTTAGCTATAAACACCTTAAAATCATTCTCAAAATCAAAATAGGTAGTTTTAAATAAATTATGATTCTTATTCAAATCATCAAATTCATCCAACAAAGCCATGTGGTTGCTATATTTGGATGCATGCTCTTTCCTAAGATTTTCATATTAATTTTATAAATTAAAATGCTTGAGGTTAAGATTAGCATGCAATTTTTTAAATTTCCTATATAGATTATAAATTTTCTCAGAAACTTCAAATAATTCATTGTAGGGCAAATCACATACCTCCTCTTGATCTGAAAGATCAAGTTTATCTATAATTAAGCACAAGTTTGTGACTTCCTCTTTGGCTTCTATTTCTAAAGAGTTGGAAGTTCAGTCTGCCCAGAAAGTTTTTTGCATACTTCTCTTGCCCTTCCTAACATTAGTTTTATTCTCAAGTTTCTTCTTGTTAGGATTAGCTTTGAGATTTGGGCAATCTTTTTTTATATGTCTAGGCTTCCTGCATCCATAATAAATGACTTCATTAGAAACATTTGCATTCTTATGAACTTACCTTTGTTCCAATACTGACATCTCAGTTGCTTTCCTCTAAGTAAACTTTTGAAATTACTAGTCATGAGTACAATATCTTCTTCATCCTCAGGCATTAATTGATCACTTTTTGAATTGTCTACTTTCAAAGTAATATTCGTCTCTTTCTATTTGTCACCTGCATCAATCTATTTTTAATTCACTCCTTGCTTGTAAGCAATTAGTGATCCAAGCAGTTTGTTAATTGAATATACATTCAGATCTTTCGACTTTGTTATGGAAGTTATCTTTACATAATAAGAAGTAGGTAAACAACATAGGATTTTATTAACTTTTTTTGAATTAGTTAGTTCTCTACCTAAAGCATACAATAAGGTAGCAATCTGAGTAAAATAAGTATTAATATAAAAAATTGACACATTCTGTTTCATGTGAAATAGTTTGTAATTGTGTAATAGAATTTTTAACCTAGATTATTTAACCTCATTTGTCCCTTCATAAGTTATAAAAACTCTGTCCCAAATTTCTTTTCTTATTTTATAAGTAGAAACATGCATATAGTCTTCTGATTTCAATGCACAGAAAAAACTATTTAAACATTCTACATTTAGCCGTGCTAAGTCTTTTTCTTCTAGTGTCCAATTAGTAAATGGTGTTTCAACTCTAATGCCATCAATAAGTCTAGTAGGTCTAGTGCAACCTTCCTGTACTAATATCCACATACGATAGTCAAGTGATTCTACAAAAGTAGACTTGCGAGTTTTCCAAAAATAAAAAGTTATGTTATATAATAAAGGTGATCTAGAGATAAAGTATCCTTCAGGAGTGTTCTGGTTTTCAAAAGTAGTCATGATCATTTTTCAAAAAGTTGTCTAATCTTAACTTTTTAATTAGGCTCTGAAATAACTTGAAAATTTGAGTAGGTTATTAGACCTTATTGAACTATCCCAAGGCTAACCAAGAGGGGGTGAATTGGTAATTTAAAAAAAAAATTGGATTTTCAAAAATTGTTTATAGAAAATTTTAGCAATAATCCTTGATTATGCAGTTATTTTAGATATGATTATCTCAAAAGATTTTTCATCCACAAAAATTATAAATTGCAAAAAAGGAAAAGTGAATAGAAGAACACCAAACTAATTGTGGTTCGATCCAAACTAGACCTACGTCAACTCCCTAGAGACTCCTTTTCCAAGTATTACACTAATCAAAATTACTCTCCTTTTTCCCCTCACAACAAGGCGGAGAACCCCTTACAAACTCTCTTCTACCAACCTGGTGCGATAGTGTCTTGACGTCCTTTATCGCAATCTTAATGAAGGTAGAGAACCTCAATCCTTTCTCATCCTCTTAGTGATGGTTGAATCCTTCATCCTTTTTCACCCTCCTGGTGAAGGAACAGTACCTCGACACAATATTGAAGATCTTTTTTCAAAAGCCTCCAGAAGAGTTGGGCAGAAATTTGAAGAAGACAAAGAGATCCTCGCATTGGGCAACCTTGTCAATTTCTCACAACTCTCCCTCACTTGATCTCTCACACATCACTCTCACAATCTCTCTTAAACACTAACACTCAATGGCAACTCTTAAGAGAAAATTGCAGCAAAGGTATATACTAACAGTTTTAAGACATCTTATATAAACAACACCAGAAAAACTATCCAAAAAAATTAGAAATTATAAGTGAACTGACTTAATATCGCATAGTATGATCGTCAATCATCTATACAAATAGTTCAAAAATCCAAGTACAAACTTGTATGAACCTTATTTCATACACTGGCAATCATCTGTACTAACTGACATCATATTGTATAAATTGTTCAAAACCGAATATGTTCATTAGGAACGAGATGGTATAAACCTTATTTAGTACACTATCAGTCATCTGTATGAACTGACATCTTATAGAACAAACAATTAAAATAAATAATGTTTTATTTGGTATGAATATAGATGACCCCAATTTCATACACTATCAGTCGTATGTACGAACTAATTTTATACAGCACAAACAGTACAAAAATAAATTAGTTTGTTTTGGATGAACTAGTATGCACTCGATTTCATACAATGTCAGTCATCTGTACGAACTAACTTTGTATAGTACAAACAATACAAAAATATAAATCATTATTTGATTAACTGCATTTTAGAGGAAAAATAAGACAAATTGTATAATATGATTTGAGGAAGTACAATATGATTAGTTTTAAAATTTTAAGTTTTAACTCTGTCCCCCTCTATGTGTGTGTGCATGGTTACCCAATTACAATCATAATCTCTCAGACTCAAGAAAAATAAAAAATAACAATTTACAAACTTCATTACATGAAATCCTAATCTACTTGGTCTTGAAGTCTTCAGTTGACTAGAGTATGATTTCACTAAAATGTTAGTACATAGAAATACCAAACAAAAAATGTCCACTATGTGATAGGAAGAATAATAAAATTAACAGAATAGTAATATTTTTCTATCATAAAAAATCACATTCTCAATCTAGATTCTTATGTTGTAAGAAACACCTCCTGAGGTCATCTCTAACCTTTGGGGATGATTCCAAGAGGTTTGGGGCTGATTTGGGTCATAATATGAAAAATCCCCTTAATTAGCCAAATTTAAAAATTCCAAAAAATAGCCAAACTTTGAAAAATCATAATGAATTCCAAAAAAATTCAATTAAATCAAACTCAAATCCATTCAACTCTAATTAAAACCTAATATTTTTTAAAAATATCAAACCTCTAAAATTAAATCAAAGTCAAAAAGTCAACTTTCTGGTGTACCGTCGTTCAAATCTAAGTCTAAATTTTAAAAAAATCACAATTTTTTTTTTATAAAACTCCAATTTAAGCAAACTAATAGTCTAACTACTCATCACAAGGTTTAATATTTGTTAAAAATATGAATTCTTAAAAATTAGCTTTAATTTAAAAAGTCAACTTTTGGACCTTTAATTAATGTGATTAAAATAATTCTAATAATTCTAAGAAATCCATTATATAACAACTAGGGATTATTTTATATTTAAATGCTTAGGATAACCTTATGGAAGAGTCTAGAATATTTTTTTCTATCAATGTAATTTGATTAAGTCTTGAGTTATGAAAGTGTCTTTGAATTTGGATATAAGTAACCAAAGTTAGATTCCAAAGAGGAAAGGATACCCCTTGATGGGTAGTACTTTTCAATTTGGAAGCCCAAATTTGGATCACTCCACTACCCAAAGTGGGAAGAATAACCTCTCCCTCGGGGGTAGAGATTTCTTTCCCATTTGGGTACCCAGGTACAATGATGTTCGATTTACTTAGTTTGCGTACAGGATCTTACCTACTTTTTCTAGTTTTTTGGCATTTATGTGCTGATTTTATCTTAGCATGGATGCACTGAGGCTCATGAGGGTATGATAAAACTTTTTATACTTAAAATCTAAATAAAAATTTTAGCTCACATAGAAACTCTAACAATCTGAAAGTAAGCCCAAAATTTTTAGGAGTCTACATAATCATATTAATGGTTTCTATTCATTGTTAAGCACCTCCCCTCCTGCGGGTTGTAGTATACCACCTTGCGTTTAAGAGTGTAAATCTGTCAAGATGATGTTGTGCTATCTTTAGAGAAAATAGTTTTCAAGCCTTTTTTTATAACTATTTTAAATACATTTCATTGAATTTAATTTAGTCGATCAATATACATTACATTTGAAATATATTTAAGAAAACTCTAAATCTTAATTGCATTTTATTTTAGCATTTTTACCCAACATGAACTTAAGGGATGAATTAAGAAAAGATCTTGATGTCTGGTCAGAAAGTTATTTAGGGATGTTAAGCCCTTATGAACTAACCCAAGGCTAATAAATAGATAGAGAGATGAATCAATATTAAAAATAAACACAATCTTAAATCAAAAATAAGATTCACCACAATTAAAACCAACGATACAGAAATTAAATACAGAAGAAAATAATAAGAAAGAACACACCGAATTTATAGTGGTTCGGTCAAGCCTTAACCTACATCCACTCCTTGGAGGCACCCTCCAAGTATTGCACTAAAACAAGTGTCTGAGAGGAAGATCATTGAGTTACACCAATGTGACAACTATGAAAATCAACTGGCTGACATTTTACTAACACGTGGCGCTTCGAGCGAACTGTTCAATCTTTAAGGGACCAGAGTTGGGTGTGATTGATAATAGAGATGCATAAGTAAACTGGATCTCTAATTTTTCTTCTCAGTTTTTGCTTTTGTAGTCTTTTTTTTCTCCGTGTACTTATTTTTTTCTTTTGCCTCTTTTTTTTTTTCTTTAACTCTTAGTTTTTTTTGGTTGTTCTTTAGCTTTCCTTTGTGTTGCTTTTTGTAAGTTTAGTTTTCAAAAATCATCACTGGTAAAATGATATAAAATATGCCTTGTGCATTGCATTTTGAAAAATTTGTATCAATGTTTTTTACATTCTTAAATCCTCTTAGATGGTAAAAATAATTTTGTGACTGGTCTCTTTCCTCTAACCTATTTATGTGCAAGTTTCTTTTCTAATCAAAATCTATTTCAAAGTTAAGAGATTGTGTATGAAAT
Organism: Dendrobium catenatum; assembly: GCF_001605985.2. Classification (NCBI taxonomy): domain Eukaryota; kingdom Viridiplantae; phylum Streptophyta; class Magnoliopsida; order Asparagales; family Orchidaceae; genus Dendrobium; species Dendrobium catenatum. The sequence continues at coordinate 1,167,674 of NW_021319375.1, forward strand.
TAAGATCTTTTCTTAGCTTGCTTAACAAAACATCTTGTAATTTATAATGTTTTAAGCCCTTTGTCACATTCAAGATCCCGTCGTTTACTGCTTGTC
>NW_021319375.1:1174673-1213002 GCF_001605985.2 Dendrobium catenatum
TTTGATTATTGATTCTATTTGTGATAATTCTTCCTTATGTTAGAGAGAGAGCCCCTATTCTCTAATATCTAGAAGATATACTCACAACTAAGCACTTTTTAAGAGTTGTAAAAGAGAATGAGGCTTGCAAAAAAAAAAATGGCCAATGATGCAACAAAAGATGCGCAATGATGTCAAATTAAAAAATTATATATCAAAAAGCAAAAGATGTGCACAAGCACCAATCAATTGACAAGAGGCATAAAATGAGCCCACTAAAAAACAAGCTCCTCTCTCTTTTCAAATCCTTTAAAAACTTAGAAGTTTTCATGTATCAAATGCTTGATTTCGAAATTTTTGAGATTGTGACAAATTTACTTTGATCCATTATTCTATAAGATATTTTTTCTTAAACCAAGTGATGAATGGATTCTTGTTCCTCATATCTAATTATTTTTTTGAGTTAGGTCATTGATTTCAAAAGATGATTCTACACTAGGGGTTGTTCTACAAACACATCTTTTTTTATTACCCCATTTAAAAAGTTACTCTTAACGTCCATTTGAAAAAGCTTAAATCCCTTATAACAGGCAAAGGCTAATAGCACTCTAATGGATTCCAATCTAGCTACAGGAGAAAAGGTCTCCTCAAAGTTTATCCCTTCTATTTGGTTATACCCCTTAGCCACTAATCTTGCCTTATTCCTAACCACCACTCCAGAATCATTTACCTTATTCTTAAAGACCTATTTGGTTCCAACTATACTTTGTCCCTTTGGTCTTTCTACAAGCTCCCAAACATCATTCCTAACAATTTCGTTCAACTCCTCTTGCATGGCTAAAATCTAAAACTCATCAAAAAGGGCTTGATTGATGTTGGTGGGTTCAGTCATTGAGATAAAGGCAGAATGGTTCACTTCCTTCTTAAGTCCATGCCTAGTCCTAACACCTTCAGAAGGGTCTCCTATGATCAGTTCTTTTGGGTGATTTAAAGAATATCTCTAATCTCTAGGAAATGTGTGTGAAGGCTCAACCCTTTCTTCCAGGTTTGTATTTTCTACTCCTTGGGTAATCTCACCTACTCCTTAGGTTTCTACCTTCTTCTCCAAATTTTCACTCTCTCCAATTTCTTCTTCATCCTCAACTCTACTCTTATTAGGATTAAACTCATCAAACACTACATAGGTAGTCTCCTCTACCACCAAAGTCCTCTTATTGAACACCCTAAAGGATTTCCCCACACTTGAATATCCCAAGAACACTCATTCATCAGATTTTGGGTCAAGTTTTCCTAAGTGTGACTTCCCATTATTATGAATAAAAATCTTACAACCAAAGACATGAAGGTGGGATTGATTGGGTGTCATATCATATCCTTAAAGATCTCATAGGGTGTCTTATCAAGTTTAGCTCTAACATTCACCCTATTCAACACATAATAAGCTGTGTTTACCACTTCAGCCCAAAAGTATTTTAGAAGTGAATACTCAACAAGCATGGCTCTAGCAGCTTCAACTATGGTCTGGTTTTTTCTTTCAGCTACCCCGTTCTACTGAGGGGTCCTAGGAGCTGAGAAGTTATGGCTAATCCCCTTGTCCTCACAAAAGTCTCTAAATCTCTCATTTTCAAACTTTCCCCCATGGTCACTATGGATGGTCAAGATCTCACAATCTAGCTTTTTTGAATCCAAGTGAAGAAGGCTCTAAATTCATCAAAAGACTCATTCTTATGGGACAAAAATCTAATCCAAGTAAACCTCGAGTAGTCATCGATAATCATAAATCCATAGACTTTCCCTCCTAAGCTGGCAGTGCTAATGGGTCCAAACAAATCCATGTGAAGGACTTCTAAGGGTTTAGAGGTGCTAATGTCTTTAATGGAGTGAAAAATGGAGTGGACTTGTTTTCCTAATTGGCAGGCATCACAAAGGTGGTCTTTTGAAAATTTAAGATTGGGGACACCTCTAACTAAGTCTTTTTAGGTCACTTTCCTAAGTATTTTCATACTGGCATGATATAATCTCCTGTGCCACAACCAAGAATCATCAGTAGCAGTTTTGAAGAAAAATTAAGTAACACATTCAATATTATTTAAATCAATCATGTAAACATTGTTGATCCATTTTTCCTACAAAATAGTGTTATTATTTCTTTTAATGATGCAAGTGTTTGCAAAGCATTTTATGATGAAACATTTATTGCATAGCTGGCTGATGCTGAGCAAGTTATGTTTCAATCCATCTACAAGCAGAACATTTTCAATCAAAAGGTTCTTGGAGTTTCCAATTATACATGCGCCCACCACTTTCCTAGTGGTGTTGTCTTCAAGAGTTTCCTTGCCTCCAGCCCTGGCCTCCAGAAAAATAAAATGATTAGCATCACCAGTCATGTGTTGTGAGCATCCGCTGTCCAGGTACCACATGCTCTCATGAGGCCTTTTATGAGAGTAAGCCTACAAAAAAAAAAATCAAATGTTAGATTTAGGAACCCAAACATGTTTGGGTCCCTTCTTATGAAAAAAAGAATGCAATGCATATGTGTTATGCTGTGAAACATGCAATTTGGGTCTCCACACCCAATGTGTACTACAGTGGATGGTGCAAGTGTGTGAGATGTGTCCTAGCATGCCACATGAAAAATATCTAACACCAGGAAAAGGATTTCTTAATCTATTCAAGTAATGGTGCTTCCTTTTAAAGTTATGAAATGCATGCACTGGTGGTTTGTTGTTTTCAAGCATTTTTAAATTTTCTAATCTTTTGCATTCTTTTTTTAAATTAGCATGAGATAATTTTAAGGAATCATGTGCATTAGATAATTCATTATGATTTTTGTTTAATGCATCAAATTCATCAAGTAAAGCCATGTAATTGCTATCAATTTGAGAGTTAACTTTTAAAAGGATTTCATTCTCTTTTTACAAATTTAAAAATTCCAATTTTAAACTAGCATGTGATTTTTTGAGTTTCCTATATGATGCATGAATTTTCTCACAAATTTCAACTAATTGATCATAGGTTGGCTCATATACTTCTTCTTGATCAGATTGTTCATTTTGATTATCAGCCATTAAACATAAGTTTGTGGTTTCCTCTTCTGCTTCAGTCTCAGAGGCGTTAGATGCAAAATTCACCCAGAAAGCATTTTTGGGATCGCTTCTTATCCTTCATGTATTTGGGTTTCTCCTCATCTTTCTCCTTGCTTGGTTGCTCCTTAAGAGTAGGACAATCAGATTTAACATGTCCATACTTCATGCATTCAAAGCAAACAACATCAGAGGAACTTTTATATTTTTTGCTATACTTACCTTTTTTCCAATTCTGATGGTCTCTTTGATTCTTCCTTAAAAAGCTTTTGAATTGCCTAGTGATGAAGGAAACATCATTATTTTCAGATCCAGAAGAATCAGTGTTCATGTTGTTGGCCTTTAGTGCCACAGTTTTCTCCTTCTTCTTCTCACCTACATCATGATTTCTTTGGTTCACCCCTTGCTCGTAAGCAATGAGTGAACCAAGTAAGTTATTGATCGAATAAGTATTTAAATCTTTATATTCAATAATTGCAGTAATTTTGGCATCAAAAGAAGAAGGAAAGCATCTTAAAATTTTATTATCTTTTTCATAATTGGTGAGTTCTCTTCCTAAGGCATGCAAAGATGTGACAATTTGAGTAAATCTTATATACATATTAGAAATCGATTTAGAAGGTTTCATATGGAAAAGTTTGTAGTCGTGCAAAAGAATATTCAATCGAGATTGTTTAACTTCATTGATTCCTTTATAAGTTACACATAATTTATCCCAAATTTCTTTACCAGTTGCACAAGTTGAAACATGCATATAATCTTCAAATTTCAAAGCACAGAAAAAATAGTTCAAGCATTTTTCATTAAGTTGTACTAAATCTCTTTGAACAAAAGTCCATTTAGTAAAAGGAATTTTAGTTTTAATGCCATCAAGTTCACGAGAAGGTGGAGAATAGCCTTCTTTAACAAGCATCCACATGCGATAATCGATAGATTGTAAAAATGTTGACATGTGAGTTTTCCAAAAATCAAATAGAATATTATCAAACAAAGGTGGTCGGGTAATAGAATTACTTTTCACAGTATTATGATTACCAAAATTAGCCATAGATAAAAATTCAAAAAGCTTTCAAACTTATTTTTATGAATCCCGCTCTGTTACCACTTGAAAGTTCGTTGGGGATAATAAACCCTTATTAACTAGTCCCGAGGCTAACCAAGAGGGGGGTGAATTGATATTTTAAATTTTTTTGATAAAACCATGAACTTAAACCAAAACATAATCCACCACAAAAATAATGAGTGTGGAAATTAAATGTGGAAGTAAAAATAAAGAAAGAACACACCAGATTTATAGTGATTCGGTCAAACCTTTACCTACGTCCACTCCTTAGAGGCACCCTCCGAGTATTGAACTAATTTAGTGTCTCTCCTTTAGCCCCCACAACTAGGAAGAGAAGTCCTTACAAAAACTCCTTTCCACCAACCCCAGTGCGGTAGAGAACCGACTCCTTTTTCTTCCTCCTGAAGTGGGCAGAGAACCCAACTCCTTTTGCTTCCTCTTAAAGCAGGCAGAGAACCTCAATCAATTGCTAAATAAGACCTCCCTTGAACCTCCAAGAATGTGGAACGATGATCGGAGAAGATGCCTTGGAACCTTGCTTGGAGTAACACTTGTAAAACCCCTCACAAACTCCCCCTCACAAGTTTCTCCTTCTCTCTCCCTCTTCTCTAGGCTCTCCCAGGTCAAGATAACAGAAAATGATCTTCTCTGCTTGAGAAAACATGAGTCCTTTAAATAGATTTTCAATAACCAACTTTTTCATCCAGGATGATATTTTTATTGTCCTGTACGATCAGTACAAATTAAGCTCAATCAACCAGGATGACATTGGATGATTAGAAGAATTTTTATTCATATGGTCCAGAATGATACTATATAATCCTATATGATTAGTAAAAATTAGGGAATATCATCCTGAACATCGCTCTAAATAGATGGTGTTTGATAGTTGTCGTCCAGGAGCAATCAAGGTTTTTGAACTGATCATCCTAGCCGATCCTGTGATCGTCCAGGATGATATGATCGTATCAATCAACCTTAATTACTTTCCTTAATCACCAGATCAATTTAGGTATAATTGAACTCTATCATCCATGATGATGTCATGGATGATAATTAAAAAATAAAATTTCCTAAACAGATCTGGCGGCTGATTCTTTCTAATTTGATCATATCATCTCGGTCGATACAAAAAAATGGCCAGGATAATCTGCTTAATGATGGCTGCCTTAACCATGATACCCTAATTAGGGTTTCTATTTTTAACAGATCTTCCAGGACAATTTTTGGATCATCCCAGATGATGTTAGAAAAAATAGAAAACCTAAGTCAGATAAAAAAAATTCACGCAAGTGTGTGTGTGCAGGGTTACATAGAATCAGGCAACACAATGATTACAATTGACTCAAGAAAGGGAAAAAATACATTACAAACTGACTCAGACCTAATCTACCCAATCTTGAGCTGGTTCAAATTGTAGTCTTGATCCTGTGGACCTGAAATGTTAGTTGGCAGCCAGTCGTAGTAAAACAGAAGTATTTACAATCATCAAAATTCTATTTTTGAAAATTTGATATGTAACAGGGTCCAACATCTAAAAAATGTTTAATAAATACATCCCTATCAAACTTTTATAAACATCAGATTCATTAATTTTAAATCGACTAGGTGGTTAGCTTGCTCCCCAAACCAGGTCGGGGTATGTTCAAATTTTATACTGCATTAGTTAGGTTTGGGTAACCATCATCCAGTGCCCAAGTTAGATTTAGGATTTGGGGTATATTTTGAATCATAATACCCAAACCTCTAAGAATATAATCCTAAATTTCTAATAAATCAATCACCTTAAGTTAAACTTTCTATGAGTCCAAATTTAAAGCCCAACATTTAGCTTAGGTTGTGACACTTTTGAACTTTTTTAGAATCCCAAAGTGCCTTCTACACCTCATCTTTTGATTCCAAAAATAGGTGCTCAATCTTGCTCCAATCCCACTTAAAATTCTAGTTTCACCTCCTTTGACATCACTCCTAGAAAGTTTCCAAACAAAATTCACCAATATTTTAATCGAGAGTTTTCATAGGAATTTTCAGTTTGTTATGATGAGAATAACTATGAGGGATTGTGGTCATAGGAGATTTGGGATTCACATCCACCTTTTCAAAGTTGATTTTTAAAATTCAAATTAGCATTCTTTGAAAAAATTAAATCAATGATGATCATTATCGTCATGTCCAAATAATTATTAATGAATAATACTTTCTTCCTTTGGGGATATATATCATTTGTCAATAAATTTTTGGACATGAAATTATCAATAATTTATCTAGATAATTGTAGACATATATTTTATCAAACTTCACTTTGACCTACCAAGGTCATATATAAAAGTTTGAATAGGTTGTTAAACCTAATATAACTGTCTCAAGGCTAACCAAAAGAGGTGGTGAATTAGTAATTTAAAATTTCTCTTGGATGTTAGAACAAAGATTTAAGAATTTCTTAGAACAATAATTAAATTTTCACAAAAATATTTTTCAACCATAATAAACTCAATTGTAAAAAAATAAAAATGCTGTAAAAAAAGTAAAAATAGTAAAATACCAAATTTAATATAAAGGTTCGATCCAACTAAACCTACGTCCACTCCCTAAAGACACCTTCAGGTATAACACTATAACAAAGTAATCATCTTTTTGCTCCCACAGTAAAGCAGAGAAGCCCTTACAACAACCTCTCTTCCACTAACCCCGATGTGGTAGAGTATCCACATCCTTTCTCACCCTTCTAGTGATGGCAGAGTACCAACATCCTTTCTTACCCTCTCAATGACACCAGTGTAGGAACATCCTTTTTCACCCTCCTCATGATAGCTGAGTATCAACATCCTTTTTCACCCTACTAGTGATGGCAGAGTACCGAATTTACTCCAAAAATCTTTTCTCAAGAGTCTTCAAAGAATTAGGGCAGAGATTTGAAGAACACACTGAGATCCTCACCTTTTGGCAACCTTGTGAACCCTTCATAATTTTTGCTTGTAAGATCTCTCAAAATTTACTCCAAAAACACTCTCTTTTTCACTCCTAAGAGAAAATTCATATCAAGAATATCATAATAGTTGATTTTTAGGACCCTTATATAATAAGGACAAGAAAAATCATTTAGAAACTAAAAATTTTAAGTTGAATGTACTTGGATTATACAATATGATCATACTTCATATGTATGAATAATTTAAAAAGCCTTGTATGATCCTGTACAAACCTGATTTCATATTCTATTAGTCATATATATGAACTGACATCTTACTGTATGAACAATTCAAAACTAAACAAGTTTGTTCGATATGATTTCGTATGAACTCATTTAATACATTGTGAATTATATGTATGAGCCATATATCATACAATACAAACATTTTAAATAAATCATGCTTCGTATGGTATGAATGTGGACAAACCCATTTCATACTCTAGAAGTTCTCTGTACCAATCCAACTTCGTATAGTATAAATAGTCAAAAACTTTAGGTGTTTGTATGGGATGAACTAGTATGCACCTATTTTATACTCTAGACATCATCTGTATGAATCCAACTTCGTATAATACGATCAGTTCAAAAAAAGGTGAGTTTGTTCAGGATGAACTGGTACATATTCATTTCATACTATGGACGTCGTTTGTACAAATCCAACTTCATACAATATGAATAGTTCAAAAGAATTTTTTTTAGGTTATGATTTGATTAACTTCATTCTGTAGGAACTATCATGTCAAATCGTCCAGTATGATTTAAAAAATTTTACAATATGTTTAGTTTTTAAAAAAATAAAGTTTTGACTCACTCCCCCAATGTGTGTGTACATGGTAACCCAATTACAATCACACTCTCTTAGACTCAAGAAAAATAGAAAAGGTATAGACTTTATTATAAGAAACCCTAATCAAATCTATCTTGAAGTCTTCGACAATCTTGAGTATGATTTCCTTGAAATGTTAGTGCACGCAAACAACACAAAGAAAATATATCCAATGTATGTTAGAAGTAACAATGATCACAACAAAAATATTTTGGTATCATCAAAAATTGACATGATATAAAAAATAATGTCTTAAAGTCTAAGTTGCAATAATCTCTCCCATTTTGATGATGACAAAATAATTATTATTTGAGTTAATACTTAAGGTAATTTTTCTCCTAAGATCCCCTTCAATGAGTGATCAATTTAAAAACAAGGGATTATAATAAAAATCAAAACCATAACAAATTAAAAAGAAATAAAAATAAATACGCACAACAAAAACACACACAATACAAACATCACAAAAATCACACCAAAACATAATACACACATCACAAAAATCACACCGTTATTCATCACAAAAATTACACCCAAATATAATAAAAATAATAATCATACACACATACATCAAACAACATCAAATAATTCATCAAATAATAACTAATGATGGTATCAACATCAAATAATACATCAAATAATAACTAACGATGGTATGAACATCAAATAATACATCAAAAAATAGATAATGACTCTACCTTTTGACAACAACAAAAAGGAAAGTACCTCTTGAAAGGATAAGTTTCTATGGATAAATCAAAATAGATGATGAAGAAGAAGATTTTAAACTAATTGCAAATACAACATTAAAGTCCTAATGTGAAAAAGGAAATCTTGTGATTTAAATAAAAAAATAATTAAGATAAGAAAAGTCAACTAGGTTCATTGTTCATTCTAGATATATAAAAATAAACATAATTATTCCAAAAATGATGAAATAAATATTAATTAAATTATAATTCAATAGTGGAGATTATTATTGATTATATGGATTTATATAAGAGATAGAAAGATAAAGGTAAGAACTGTATGAACCTTTCAATTGGAGATATTGCGCATCTTTTCAAATTTTTTGTAGCGCACTTTGTACATCTTTTTAGTTTGGGCTAATTTTGTTCCTCTTTTCACTTTGTCGAACATTACTCATCTTTTTAAACTTATGGCACAATTTATGCATCTTTTTAAGTCTGGTATGCTTTGTGCATCTTTTTAAAATTTTGATCTTTCTAATATTAATAAATCTTAAAACAAATTCTACTAATTAACAAAAATAAACACATTGATGAAGAAATAAAGTAAAAATAAGACATTTATTTTGTAATAATTATAGCTAAATAATATTTGTCTATAAGAATATGAAATTGATCTTCTAATCTACATCCATTCATAATTTAATTAAAAATTTTAAGAGATTAAATTTTACAAGGAAATTATTTTGTAGAGCAAAGTAATTCAAAATTTCATTCTAAATATCAACTATAAATGATTTGTCTCTAAAAATATAAATAATTCAAGAAGAAAAATTTCAATATAAGTCAAAACATCATTTTATTTAACACTTATAAAACATACCACCAGTACATCATAGTAAAAAAGAAAGAACCACAACATGAAGAAACCACCTCATGAAATTATAAGAAACATCTAAAAAACAAGTACAAAATCTCAACAACAAGTATAACACAATAGTAACAACTAAAATCCTAAGCGACCTTAGTCTGGAGGTGGCCGAGGGGTGAACATCATAAAGTAGCTATTTATCATAAATACTTGGATGTTAATAGAAACGAATTGTTCTCTAATCCACCCCATGTATTCATTATACCTCACATCCTACTGATTTAGATGATTCTTAATTTGACCAAAATATTTATCAAAATGAGATTCCAATCTATCAAAATGCTGGACCATTTCTTGATAGAAATTTTGATTGGGTTTATGTGCAGGTGTAGGCGCTAGAGCAGGAGCTTCTTCTTCTCCCACAGATTTTTTTTCCCTCGGATCCTTGATCTTGATTAAAAAGTGCACGGAAAGAAGCATCAGTAAAGTAAATAGGAAGCTGAGTGGGAGGGTCAGGATGGATCAGGTTTTACTTCTTTTCTAAAATGTAGGTAACTAAGTGTCTTAAGGCCGCATTTTTCTTTCTCTTATTTTGAGGAAGTTCAATATCATAAAGTTTATATATGTAGTTCATAATTAGTTGGGCTTCATTAATAGGAGTATTGGTCATGATAAGGTATGTGACATTAGACAAAAGAGGAGTCAGATTGATAGGATCACCAGCTTTAGGTATTATAGAAGTTATCAAGACATGCTGGATGATCCTAGCATTCTGGTTGAGGGAATCTACATGAGAAAGATGGTTTACTTGTTCAACACCTCTAAGAGTTTGGTTAAGTTTAGACCAATCAAAATCTGATCTAGAGGTCATAGTGTGTGCCCTAACCCCTTGAGTCCTAAGATGGAGGAAGTTGCTTAAATCTTCTTTGATTATTTTTACTCTCTGCTAAAAAACAAAAGAAGTCATCCTTGTGTGATCTTTGTTCACTTTCATGTTCACAAGAAAAATTTGAAAGATTTATTAATGATAATCATAGATCAAAGTGAGGATAAAAGAGAACTGAGTTGAGGTGAAAAGAGGCATAACAGAGAAGTTTATGTCTCTTTGAATAAGGAGATGAGAGGGGGTAATCTTATCTTTAACAAATCATTTGTAGACTTCCTCATTTTCCTTAGAAAGAAAGTTCTCATCTCTACCAGAGCGAGAGGATGAGCCCTTATAATTTAATGGATGTTTGCTACTGCTGGCCATTCTTAAAGCTTGGACTCGAGATGGTTTGAGATCGAATAGGATTTTGAAGAAAAAACCATCGAATACCTTTCAATTTAAAGAGAAATGGTCTATTGTATAGTACAAAATTTTGATCATACGTACAATTTTAAAATTGTAAGGGACAAAAAAAATTTCATACAAATGAATGGAAACGACCAAAAATGAAAAGACCTTTCATAAACTATCATTACCAAGACATCATTTCATATAGTCTTTTTTTTCCATACGATCATATAGACGAACATCTGTTCATCTAGGATAATCAAAATAATAAAGATTATTTCTAATGGTTAGGTTCTTTCATATGAGAAACTAACAACAGGATTGTACATATAAAATTCTATTTCATACATATGATTTTACAAAAAATAATTACCTTTGGAAAATATCCCTAATTGAAAATATGAAAAATAATTGATAGTACAGATGACGACAACATCGTACAATATAATATGTATTAAAAATCTCAGTTTTGTATGCTCTACTCAGAAAAATATCATGTAGTCTATAGAATTTGTATAGTACAAAAAAGTTCGTACAACATGAAAGAATATAAAACTCAAGAAATGATAAACACAAACTCTATTAAAAAATAATTCACATAAGATCTATGACATGCAACAATGAAAAATAAAATAAAAAATGCAATACTAACAAAAGAAAAACAAATACAACTAATGAAATAAATGAACACTAACAAATAACCAAATATTAACAAACAAATAAACACATTAATAAATTACAAATCCAATTTGCAGAAATTCAATTTTAAGTATTAAGATCAATCAAACCTAATCTGATTCTTAAGGTGCTAAATGTTTCAAAAGCCAATAATTTTGTAAAAATATATGGAAGTTGATTCTTAGTAGTAACATGATGAAATTCAATTTATCTTTTAGCCACATGATCTTTATTGAAGTGATGCCTTATATCTACATGGTTGATTCTAGAATATTGAATATGACTCTTTGAAATGCATATGACACTTATATTATCACAAAAGATTTGAATATTGTAAATAAAAAATCCTAAATCAATTAGTTATTATTTTAACAAAAAAACCTATGCCACACAACTACCTAAGGCATTGTATTCTGCTTCAGTAGTAGAAAGAGCTACTAAATTCTATTTTCTACTAGACAAAGAAACTAAAGAGTTTCCTATGAATTGACAAGATCCATAAGTACTTTTTGATCAACCCTACATCCAGTAAAATCTAAATCAGAATATCCAATGATTTCAAAAGAAGAGCTTTGTTTAGGATACCAAAACCCTAAGTTTTGAGTTCCCAAAAGTTATCTCAGAATTTTTTTAATAGCAGTCAGATGTTATTCCTTTGGATCAGCTTGAAATCTAACACATAAATAAATATTAAAAATGATATTTAGTCTGCTAGCAGTCAAGTAAATTAATGATCCAATAATTCCTCTAAATTTCTTTTGAATAATATATTTTCTTTTAGGGTCCTTATCTAACTGCACTGAAGAACTCATTGGTGTACTCACTGGTTTAATATTATCCATTTCATATTTCTTGATGATGTTTCTAATATACTTTGACTGGATAAGATATGTTCTTTCCTCATCTTACTTTATGCTAAAACCAAGATAATAACTCAAGTCTCCTATCAAACTCATTTTAAATTCACTACTACATTATCTTTGAAAAATTATCACAAAGATTTTTATTGGTGGATCCAAACAAGATATCATCGATATATATTTAAATAATGAGTATGTCATCTCCTATCCTTTTTAAGAAGAGAGTGGTGTCCACACTTCCTTTAAAAAATGACCTTTCTAGAAGAAAAGTACTTAACCTCTCATACTGAGCTATAAGTTCCTATTTTAGTCCAAATAATGCCTTTTTCAATTTAAACACATGATTTAGAAATTTTGAATTTTTAAAACCTGGAGGTTGCTCAACATAAATATTCTCTTATATCACCTCAGTAAGAAAGGCACTTTTAACATCCATTTGAAATAATTTAAAACCTTTAAAATAGGTAAAGGCTAGTAACACCCTTAACGCTTTAAGCCTGGCTATATCGTCAAATATTTTTTTTCAAAATCAATTCATTCTATTTGATTATACACTTGACTACTAATCTTTCCTTATTTCTAACCACTACATCTGAATCATTCATATTAATTTTGAACACCCATTTAGTTCCAACAACACTTTTATACTTATGCCTTTCAATCAACTCGCAAATATCTTTTCTAACAAATTAATTCAATTCTTCATGTATAGCCAAAATCTAAAATTCATCAGAAAGTGCTTGATTTATATTAGCGAGTTCAATTATTAATATAAAGGTAGAATGATTCACTTTTTTGCTAAGTCCATACTGTTACAAATCTACTTTTTCATGTCTTATGTTTTGATGATTGACAAACACTGTTTCTCTTGGACTACTTGTTGCTTCTAACTTTTCAGGAATCGAAGATCGGACGATCAAGAGGAAGCCAAGTCCAGGATCGCATAGGTTTAGGGTTGAGTCAGTCTGTAATTTTATTTTTCACCTTTTGAGTCTACTTGTAATCGTCAAAGAGACTGATGCTAAGTAACCCTACACACACACACACTTGGCCAACATGGCTCTAGCAACTTCTATCAAAGTTCTATTTTTTCTTTTAACAACCCATTCTATTGAGGAGTCCTAGGTGCTAAAAATTTGTGATCAATTCCTTGCTCTCTACAAAAATCTTTAAATTTTTTATTTTCAAACTTTCTTTCATGGTCACTTTGAATTGATAAAATTTTACACACTAGTTTCCTCTAAATTAAAGTAGAAATATTTCTAAATTCATCAAATGATTCACTCTTATGAAATAAGAATTTGACCCAAGTGAATCTTGAAAAATCATCAATGATTACATAATCAAAAACTTTACCTCCTAGATTTACAGTGCTAATCGGTCTAAGAAGATCCATATGTAGGACTTCCAATGGTTTACTTATTCTAAGATCCTTAATTGAATGAAAGAAGGACTTCACCTAATTTTCTAATTGACATGCATTATATAGGTGATGCTTAATAAAGTCTAGTTTGGGTATCCCTCTAACCATTTCTTTCTAGAAAATTTTCCTAAAATTTTTTATGCTTGTGTGATAAAGTCATCTATGCCATAATCATGATTCATTACTGATTGTCTGAGATAAAAAGCATTAAAAGATTTGAAAAAATTTAAATCAAGCATGCATACATTATTTAGCTTATTTTTATGCAACATATCAATTCCATTTTGGCTTATTATGTAGCTCATAGGAAAAAAATTTAACACTATAACCCTTATCTTAAAACTGACCAATACTCAACAAGTTATGCTTTAAGCCTTCAACCAATAGCACATTCTCAATAAAGAAGTTTTTATTATTGTAAATCATATATGTACCCACCACTTTCCTTTTGGTATTATCTACTAGTGTCACTTTGCTCCATTCCTAGCTTCTAGCAATATGAATTATACTGTGTCTCCAATCATATGCTTCGAATATCCATTATCCAGGTACCAAATACTCTTAAAAGGACTTGTATGAGAGCATCTATACAAAATTATCAAACATTAGACTTGGGAAACCAAATGAATTTTAGTTCACCTCTTGGAAATGATAAACTAGATGCATGCTTGATATGCTGTGATTTATGCATCTTATGTCTCCACACTAAATGTATTTTACTATAAATCATACAAGTGTGAGAGATATGACCAAGCATTCCACATGAAAAACATTTAACTCAAGGAAAAGGATGTACCAATCTATATGAGTTATACTTTCTTTTCCTAAGCTTTTAAATTTTATGCTTTTGATCAGGATTAGAAAATTGTTCAAATGTTGGGGGTGTCATATTTTCCTCAATAGCTTTCAGTTTTTGTTTAAGATATTAGTTTATACTTTCTAAAATAGTATTGACAACTCTTTACTCATGTTCTCTTTGATTTATTTCATCTATATACACCTAAGGATTTCATGCTCTTTTTATAAATTTGAATACTATATGTTTAGATTGGCATGCAGTTTTTTGATTTTCCTATATGCAGTCTCAAAAACTTCTAATAACTCATCATAGGATAAATCACATACCTCTTAATCTGACTGATTAAGTTAGCCGGCCATTAAACACAAGTTCATGACTTCCTCCTCCGCCTCTGTTTATGAGGAATCTGATGATAAGTCCACCAAGAATGCTCTCTACAGTCCTTTTTGCCTTCCTAACAATTGTTTTCTCCTCAACTTTCTCCTTGCTAGGATTAGCTTTGAGATTAGAGCAATCAGATTTAATATATCCATGCTTCCTGCATTCATAACAAATTACATCATTAGAATCTCTTAAATTTTTGTGGAACTTACCCTTATTTCACTACTGATGTCTCTGTTACTTTCTTCTCAGGAAACTTTTGAATTGCCTCATCATGAGTGCAATATCTTCTTCATCCTCAGGCTATGACTAAACACTTTCTAAGTCATCCACTTTCAATGCAATATTTTTCTCCTTCTGCTTATCACTTGCATCAATCTATCCTTGAGTCACTCCTTACTTATAAACAATTAATAATCCAAGCAGATTGTTAATAGAATAAATAGTTAGATCTTTTGATTAAGTTATGGCAATTATCTTTGTATCATAAGTGGTAGGTAAACAACATAGAATTTTTTTAACTTTTTTAGAATTTGTTAGTTTCATAGCTAAAGTATATAATAAACTGACTATCTATATAAAATGAGTATACATGTTAGTGATTGATTCATTTGATTTCATGTTAAAAAGTTCATAATCATTTAATAGAATGTTCAAACTGAATTGTTTCACTTCATTAGTTCCTTCACATATTATGAAAAGTTTATTCCAATTTTCTTTTCCAAATTTATAGGTTGAAAAACACATATAGTCCTTAGATTTTAGGGCATAGAAAAAATTGTTTAAACATTTTATACTTAACTAAGCTAGTTCTTTTTCCTCTACTGTCCAATCAATAAATGGTGTTTTAGTCCTAAAATGCCATCAAAAAGTCTAGTGGGTCTAGTGTAGCCTTTATGTACTAAAATCTACATATGACAGTCAAGTGATTGCAGAAATGTAGACAAATGAGTTTTCTAAAAGTCGAAATGAATGTTATCAAATAGTGGTGGTCTAGTGTTCTAATATCCTTTAGGAGTCTTATGATTTCCAAAATTAATCTTGATCATTTTCAAAAAGTTTTTTAAACCTTAATTTTTAAAATAGTCTTTGATACCACTTAAAAGTTTGAATAGGTTGTTAAACTGAATACAACTGTCCCAAGGCTAACCAAGAGGGAGAGGGTGAATTTGTGATTTAAAAATTCTCTTAGATGTTAGAAAATTGGTTTAAGAACTTTTTAGCACAATATTTAATTTTTCACAAAAATATTTTTCAACC
Source organism: Dendrobium catenatum (assembly GCF_001605985.2). Classification (NCBI taxonomy): domain Eukaryota; kingdom Viridiplantae; phylum Streptophyta; class Magnoliopsida; order Asparagales; family Orchidaceae; genus Dendrobium; species Dendrobium catenatum. The sequence goes on from NW_021319375.1 coordinate 1,190,833, forward strand.
ATAATAAACTCAAATGCAGTAAAAAAGTAAAGAGAGAAGCATACAAAATTTTATAATGGTTCGGTCCAACTAGATCTATATCTACTCTCTGAAAACTCCTTCTTTAAGTATTGCACTATATCAAAGTGACTCTCTTTTTACTCTCTTACTCTCACAGTAAACCAGAGAAGCCCTTATAACAACCTCTCTTCCACCAACCCTGATATAATAGTACCGACATCCGTTTTCACCCTTCTGGTGATGGTAGAGTAACAACGTCCTTTCTCACCCTCCAAGTAAAGATAGATTACCAATGTCCTTTTTCATCTTCCTGGTGATGGCAGAGTATGATTGTCCTTTTTCACCCTCCTAGAAATGGCAGAGTGCCAGATCTACTAAAAAACTTTTCTCTTAAGAGTTTTTAAAGAAGTAGGGTAGAGATTTTAAGAACACGCAAAGAGATCTTCACATTTGGGAAACCTTGTGAACCCTTCACAATTTCCACTTGTACGATCTCTCAAACTTCACTATCAAACACTCTCCCAAAAGTCCCTCTTTTTCACGCCTAAGAGAAAATTCATAGCAAGAATATCATAGGAGTTAGTTTTTAGGACACTTTTATAAGATGGACAAGAAAAACTGTCTAGAAAACTAAAAATTTCAAGTTGAGCGTACTTGGATCATATAGTATGATCGTACTTCATATGTATGAATAGTTCAAAAAGCCATGTATGATCCTGTATGAATATGATTTTATTCTCTATCAATCATATATATGAACTAACATCATATTATACAAACTGTTCAAAACTAAACAACTTCAACCAGTAAGATTTCATATGAACTCATTTCGTATACTGTGAATCATCTATACAAACCAAATATCATATAGTATAAACAAATTAAACAAATCATGCTTCATATGGTACAAATATGGACAAACCCATATCATACTTTGTTTATCATCTATATGAATCGAACTTCATATATTACGAACAGTTCAAAATATTTATGTGTTCATACAGGACAAAATGGTATGCACCCATTTTGTACTCTGGACTCATTTGTATGAATCCAACTTTATACAGTATGATTAGTTCAAAAAATGGTGAGTTTGTTCGAAACGAACTAGTATGTATCTATTTTTTACTCTAGACATCATTGGTATGAATCCAACTTTATACAATATGAATAATTCAAAAGAAAAATTTTTAGGGCATGATTTGATTAACTTTGTTCTGGAGGAACTATCATGTCAAATCATCCAGTAAGATTTAAAAAATCACATTGTATGACAAGTTTTAAAAATTAAAGTTTTGACTCACCCCTCTAGTGTGTGGGTATACAGTTACCCAATTATAATTACACTCTCTCAAACTCAAGAAAAATAGAAAAAGTATAAACTTTATTACAAGAAACCCTAATCTAATATGTCTTGAAGTCTTCTGCGGTCTGGAGTATGATTTTCTTAAAATATTAGTACACACAAACAACACAAAGAAAATATATTTAATGCATGTTAGAAGAAATAATGATCACAATAATAATATTTTGGTATCATCAAAAACTAACATGAAATAAAAAAAAAAGTCTTGAAATCTAAGTTGCAATAATATACAATTCTTTCTTGAATCTAGTTATGATATTTAAGGTGGCATTTGCAATTCTAAATCTAAACCCCATTTTGAAACCTTACTTCTACCCCTCAAGGTACTATAAATTTTTTCTAATGGGTTATTTGATTTCAGAATTAAAATCCAAAGTCAGATTCAAATTTCTTAAAGAAAACTAAATTTTCCAAAATCCATTTTTGAAAACTTCCGCCAATAAAAAAAATGGCACGCCCAGTGGGAATAAATCTCCCTTTATATCTTTAATAATGGCAAAATTTTGTTTCATCAGTAGTATTAACTACCTTTCCTTCCATTGGCTCCTTTATCTATTTTTTCCTTAGGAAACCTAAGCCAACATCTAATTTTTAATTTCATGATAAAGAAAGGTGATACCTCTATCCAAAAATTGGATTTTAATCTTCTGGTCCTAGGTTGATTGGCAGGGCGATAGTGTCAAATCAACCTTTTCAATTCTTCATACCAATTTTACAAACCTATATTGTTGAGTCTAACTCCACATGCTGAGTTTTAAAATTATAAGGAGTCCCGTCAATCTTATTTTCAATATCCCCAAGTTTTCAAATTCCTAGCTTTGATATTCCACCTCTAGATCTATTAACAATATGGAAGAGTCAAGCGAATAACCTTCCTGAATTTTCTTCCCAATTTTTGTAGGCCTTCGGGTTGGGTTAAAATCTAATCTATTGTGTTTTAAAATTTGGAGAAAATTCATCTTTGATTTCAAAATCAAAATTTTCCCTAAATTCTATTTTGCTCTGAATATAAAATTTACACCATCATATACTATCCTACAACATTTCCTTATAGTTTAGTATATATTGTGAAAATTTCAATCTTCCCTAAAAAGAATAACCAACCTTTGCATTCTATCATCATAGGCTGGGTTATAAATCCTATAACTCGGCATGTGTGATAAAATATAGGGTTCATTATTATTTCCTAAATAGAATTTCAAAAAATTCCTAATACTAATTCTTTCTTTCAATTCTAAAAATTCAAACTCAAGTTAATGGTCAGTAAGCTACTTTTCACTTTTGAGAGAGGTTTGACTTGTGAGAAGATTGATATGGGTAATAAGATTCAGTTTGGTGTAGGTTTTAGTACGGTTGAGTTGTCATTAAATAGGGGAATGATTCTTGATTTGAATGCAGTAGAGGTTGACAGCCTTATCTTGGAGTTGGTGATGGGATCAATGCTCGACCCCCTTAATTCTAATGACAAGGAAGGAGGGTGAGAAGCCACTATTGAGACCCCTGAAGCAAAGTCTATTTTTGAAAAAGGGTATGGTTCTGGGATCCCTTTTACCAGTGAAAATTAAAGGAAGAATTATTTGAGAAAGGTTAGGAGGAGAATTTCCAAGCCAAGAAAGGGTGTTGACGTTAAGACTCTGACCCAAGTAGAGCCATAGGCTGTTGAGGATCTACCTATTCCTGCCTCCTCTCCACTCCTCCAAAGGAGTCGCTTCCTCTCCTTAGCTATTACTGCAGGGGAGGAGAGGGTGGCTAGGATAGCTAGTATCCCGGCATACCCATTTGATTACTCAACTAAAATGACTACTAAGGAAAAGAAACTATAAAGTATAAGAATGTTGAGAAATATTATTCATACTTGTGCCACCCAAGCAGGAGAGACAAAAGAATAATATGTCAAACACTTGAACGAAGTTATCTCCCACTTCTTTAAGAAGGAAATCCTAAAAGAGAAAGAATCTGATGCTAAAAATTTAATTCCCTAGCCCATTAGGAGGAATAAGAAGTTTGTGTGGCAGTGAGTAACTTTTGTGTTAGTTGATGGTTAACATTAGGTTCTATATCTTCCATCTTCTAAAATGGAGGGTATAGTACTTACCAGATCTGGGAGAGGCCACCATTATGCTGGTAGGCCACATGTTCCTCTACCAAAACCTATAAGTTTAGCCTTAATGGTAGTCAAGATCAAGGAAGATTATGAAGTCAAAGGGATAATTGAAGATAAGGGAAAGAGGCCTAAGTCCCTAAGAAGACTATGAGAGTTGATGTTCCCTTACTTATAGTTAAGCCGCCTTAGTTATTAATAGAGACTTCACATATTCCACCTTGTGATGTTCACTCCCCAATCGATCCAGTTGTCATTTCAATTGATCTAATTATTGGTTCAGTTTGTCTAGTTCTTAGTTCAGTTGAGCTAGTTGTCAGTTCCTTCAATGTTCCAATTTTCATTTCAATTAACATTCTAGTTGATGTCCCAGACACCCTTTCCTAGATTCCATCTATTATCCCCGAGCTCCCTACTCAGGGATCCAAGGACTCTACCTTACATGATGTGGAAACTATCACCATCCAAGCTCCTCGATAATCTGTTAAAGTAGATGTCCTTCATCAGGTAGAGGATGCGACCCTTTTGACTACTGACCCCAAGATAGTCAAAGGGGAAGAGATACTCCAACATGAACATCAGCAGATGATTGAGTAGTTGATGGCAGAGCCTCCAACAATGAATGATCTAAAGCTAAAATCTATTATTTCCAAGTTCTAAGATAAGTTCTATGATATAATAGATTACAATGGTTACTTACACATCGACCTTGAAGTAATAGGGGATCGATTGGTTGATGAGGTAGTATAACAAATTATAAAGATTTTAAAGAAAATAGAAACTTTCAACCCCTAGTTGGATGACATGCTTATAGATGAGGGGTACCAGTTAGTGATGTCTACATGGTTAAGACCCTTAACCATGGGTCTAGTAAGGAAATTGAGTCAAGTAAATGTCGTTCTAATTAGGAGAAAGGTTCAGAAATTATGGACTAATATTTAGACGATTTTGTGAGAGCCATAGATGATGATCAGCATATAAAAAACTTGGAGGCGCAAGTGGCAAAAATCTTGCTACAGGTTAAGAAAATGCAAGCACGGCTAGATAAGTCACAATAGGCTTCCATCAAGCTATAACAAACTGCCTCCCAGCTAGTCACTAACCAAATGAGAAAACTAGAACTAAATTCTAAAGTTCCTGAGTCAGTGTTGACAATCCCTCCAGCCAGCTATTTCCCCAGTTCCTCCATCACTGGCCAAGATAGGCCTTAACTAGTTGATTGAGCATCAAGTAAGAGAGGCCTAAGCCCATTCCCAAGAGGTTGCATATATTCCAAAGGGTAGACCCTACCCTGTAGAATATGATTTGGTCCATTATAAGAAGGGTTTTGTGCTAATGTCTTTCAAAATTTTTATTGGAATAGAAAAAAATTGAGACAGTATCTCACCAACCTTTGAGCAAGCTATTACAATATTGGGGGCTTAGATGCTTTACTTTTTTGTTAATTTATCATTAGTCTTTCTGGCATTGCTTTTGAATGATATGCAGATCTATCCAAAGATTTGGTGAAAACCTTCAATAAACTTGAAAAACTATTCTTAAAGAGAATTTTAGGAGTGGGTGATCTCATCGTCAAGATGCAAAAGCTAGGGGAGTCTCTGGTTGAGTAAATCTTGATGTGGTGAAACCATTTAATGAAGTGTGAACCCTAGTTCTAAGAGCAACACAGTGGAAATTCTTTTGAAGAATATCCATAGGCCTATTACTTTTCTTCTGAAGGGTTTCATTATCAAAACCTTTGAGAAGCTTTTAAACAAGGCTAGTAACCTACAAGAAGAGGCTCCTAGGATGCCATTCTTAAAGGATCTTTCTAGTGAGAAAAATCTACAAGACCGTTAAGTCCTTTGAAAAGAGAGCAGCTACTATTTCAGCAGTTGATAAAAGAAAGTAGCTAGTGACCAGCTAGCTCAGTGCTCCTCTACCTCCACCAATTCAAAAATAGCCATTCCAAGTTGCACCTCAACCCCTTAGAGAGCATTACTTGATCCCTTACAAGGATATAATAGCAAAACCTTATCCTTGTAAGAGAGAATCAATAAGAAAAATCTTTAGGAGCCTTCTAAAGAAGCAATATATTTAGTTATCAGAGACTAGGAGGCCAGAAGATACAGATAAGAAGGATAATCCCAATTATTACCCTTACCATCGCATGCTTATCGCTGATTGAGTATTACATTATTTTTAAGGATTGGCTAGAGAAGAATTTAAGGCAAGGTAACATAGTCATTCCAAAAGAATACTTGGTAAATCAAAAATAAGAGTCGATCAAAGTAATTTCAGGTAATAATTCTAATATTTCTCTTTCAATAGAAGATGGTTGGGATATTTCTTTATCTCACGCACTTAAATATTGATCAAAAAGTCTTTTCATCTTTCTCAACAGCTACCCATGACAGCCTAGAGCCCGATTTGGGAGGTTGACTTAGATGCTTCACAGGATGATATTGAGTTGTTTCCCTTTCTAGTAGTCATAGGAACTACTGTATTAAATGGAAAAGAAAAGAGATATGTTTTTTTTTAGAAAGGGAGTATCTTGTTGAGAGATGTAACCGAGTGGAAAATGAAGTGTAAAACCCTTTACTCACTCATATTATCCAACTTTTACTTAGCCCCATCAAAGGCAATAGGTCACAAATTTAATAAAAAGCATCCTTCTACATTAATTTTGATTATTAACCATGAAAATGAAATGCAAATTGATAAGTCTTCTCAACTAATTCATAATTCTGTTGAGATCAATCTAAGTACTAAAAAATTCGACCTTCCTGATTTGACCATTCAAGGAGAAGTCAAATTTGAAGCTTTATGAAAAAGTGACTTCCATAAAATAAATTTTTAGGGAAGTTCTATCATGATAGACCTCTTAGATTCCGACTCCCAATCAAAAAAAGTTGATCAAATGCCTAAGGTGAGTGTAGACACTGCCTTAGTTTGCCCTCCTGAAGATATCGAGCAGGTACAACTTCATGATGGAAAAGTCTTACCCCCTAGGCTTTTTCCCCAGGATAAAGGCAAGAAAGTTGTCTTTAATGATCCAATTCATAATCCTCCTCAATAATCCAATATTCCTTATACTCCACTAAGTCCTAAGTTTGATGTTCCCAAGGTTGATTCTGATATCCTGGCTCATCCTAGGAAGTTGTCGGCCAAATTGAGCATCTATGATGCCCTCATCCTACCCAAGGAAATGAGGGAATACTTAATTAAAGAGAAAAAGATCAAAAAATGCAAGGATCATATGTGAAGATGACCTCAAGATTGTGATCCTTAGGCCTCCAAACATATTACCTTAAAGAGGTGGGGGGATGGATTTAAGGGCACATGATCAAGGTCGTCATTTATTGGAAAGAAGAGAAACAATTGTATATATCAATCCAGAATCAAGTTCTTAAAAAGAATAAAAAATGTGAGGCATTGCGATTCCTTTTGATTATCAAAAAATTAATCCTCCTCAAAATTTTGATCTCACTTTAGGCCAAGATAGTGACCCTGAGGTCGATGTTCCAAAGATTAAAAATGATAAAACTGAATTAATAATGTATGAAAAGCTTATTAGGAGAATTGAGGCCTTATCCTTGAACCCACTATCCACTGGCAGGGTTACAGGGTTAGAGATTAAAGAGGCCCCTAAGCTAACTAGCGAAATAAGGAAAGTTCACAAATTCTTCCCTGGATCCTTTTTCTCCTAAAAGAAATGAAAGTTATGTAACCCTCGAGGAGTCAGATTCCAATGAGTAAATGGAATTACTTTTCAACTAATTTCTGGTATGTGTGAAGAATTCTTTTCACGAAGTTCCCATACTTTATCGATGGACTAAGGGTCAAGCTAGATACCATGAGAATATATGGCAAATAAAAGTCAAGAAAATTTTGACAAGTGTTATCAGCTTTGGTACTATTAATTTGTTTGATGACGACCAATACTAATTAATGATAACTTACCATCCTAAATCTCATAATGTCCCTACTTAAGTCATCATCCCTCTCGACAGACTCTGTTTGGAGACTTTAGATGATCTTGATGAACATTAAGTTTGGGATGCACCCCCTAAATTTGAGGAAGAGATTAAATCGACAGTCAATGAGTTAAGAGAAATGAACCTGCGAACTGATGATGACCCTCACCCTACTTTTGTTAGTACTATATTGAGTGAGGATAAGTTTGAGGATCTAATTCAACTTATGTTCAAGTTTAGGGTTTACTTCACCTGGATATGTGATAGAAGGCTGGGCCAGTCCACCGACATAACAGTTCATAAACTTGGAATCTGACATGATGTTATTCCTATCAAACAAGCTCCTCAAAGCATGTTTTTAGAGATGGAGCTGCAAGTCATTTTTGAGATCAAGAAATTAGTTAACATTGGGTTCATTCTAGAGGAAAAATACCACTCTTGAGTAGCTAGTATCATACCCGTTTGAAAGAAAAATTATCAAATCTAGATTTGTGTCATCTATAGGTATCTGAGTAAGGCATGCCCCAAGGATGAATTTCATTTACCCATATCTGAACCTATGGTGGACATTTCCTCTTCATATGTTATTTTCTTCTTTATGGATGGCTCCTCCTATTACAATCAAATTAATATAGCCCTAGAAGATGATAAAAATACTATATTTAGGAATCTTTTATTATTGGGCGATGCCTTTTGGCCTCAAAAATCCTTGTGCTACTTACTAGCGGGTCATGACCCATATCTTTGATGGCTTAATCCATAATCACGTTGAGTGTTACATTGATGATTTGTTTGTCAAGAGCAAAGTTAAAGAGGCTCACATATATGACTTAAGAGTCATTTTTGAGCGGTTGCATTGCTACGACATCAAAATGAATCCTTTAAAGTGTGCCTTCGATGTCACTTCAGGGAAATTCTTAGAATTCATTGTAAGGCACTATGGAATAGAGATTGATCCTACCAAAATGGAAGCCATCTTAGATATGCCACCTCCTAGAAGCCTTACCCAGCTGAGGTACCTCTAAGGTAGGGTGGTTTATATAAGAAGGTTTATCCCCAATCTTTATGGAATATGTCAACCCTTCTCCATCCTAACCAAGAAGGATGCTAAATTCATATGGGATGAAAAATGTTAGAATGCCTTCGACAATATCTAATAATACCTTTCTAATTTGTTAGTTTTTTCCCTAGATGTGTCCTTAAGTTCCCTATTAACTCAAGTCAATGATGAGGGGAAAGAGAATGCTACCTATTACCTTAGCCAAAGTCTCCTTCCCTTAGAAATCTGATATCCTTTGATTGAGAAACATTATCTTGCTTTAGTCTTTGAAACAAAAAAAAATATGATATTATATGCTTTATTATTCCATCAATTTGATTTCTATAATCAATATGTTGCAATATCTTATGACCCAACCTATATTATCAGAACATCTGGCTCAAGGGTCTACAATATTACTCCAATTTGAGAATACTTTCATTCCCCTGCGTGTTATGAAAGGATAGGTAGTTCTCAACTTCCTTACATCCCACTCGTTGACCGTAGATTCTCTTTTAAATGATGATATAACTGATGAACAAATTATGAGTTTAAGGGAATCTATTGAGTTTATCTGAGAATTGTATTTTGATTGTATGACATCCTCCCAATAGGGGAAAACCCAAAATTCTATGATTCTTAGAAAAGTATGAATTTGGTTAATTTTCATAACACTAGGGAAGAGAATGATGCATTTTTCTTACCATTTATCAGAGCCTTACATGAACAATGAGGCTGAGTATAAAGCTCTTATAATCAGCTTGGAACTTGCAATTTTGATGGAGATTAAAGAGATTAATATCTTTAATGATTCCCAATGGGTAATCAACCAGGTTGCAGGAACCAATAAGGTTTTGAACCCTAACTTCTTCAAGTATCACTAGTACACCAATCACCTGCTCAAGTAGATCCCTATGTAGCTTTGTATAGGGCTCCATATAGAAGCAACTCTGTGGTAGATGCTTTAGCAAAGCTTGCAAGGGAATTTGCATGCCTGAAAGAATACTCCATTCCTATATATATTCATGGTCAACAAGTCCTCTCTCCTATAGATTTAGAGCACATCAACAAGCAACCTTCCCAGATCCTTTTTGCCTCTTCAACAACCAACAAAGAAGGAAATTGGAGACTACCTTTAATTAACTTCATTCAAGTGGGTAAACTTCCCCGGGAAAAATCCCTCACCAACCAGATCAAAAAATGTGCCCTATCATTTGCTCTGGTCAACAATACATTGCACTGTCGATTATTTGATGAAATGTGGCTATATTATTTTGACAAATGAGAGGACTTGAAGATCATTAATGAGGTTCATTCTGAACTATGTGGTGCTCATCAATCATGTCCAAAAATGAAGTTGATAATCAAAAGACTTGGATACTACTAGCCTATAATGTTTGATTCTTGCATGAACATTGCAAAATGTTATCATCAATGCCAGGTTCATGGTGTGGTTTTACATCAGCCACCTAATATATTACATCCCATGATAGCTTCGTGACCCTTCAAAATTTAGGGCACGGATGTTATCAGGTCGATTGACCCTCATTATTCAAAGGATCTTCACTTTATATTATATGGGACTGATTACTTTTTCGAAGTGGGCAGAAGCGATTCCCCTGCGCAATGTAATATCACACCATGTTTAAAGTTCTTTCATGACCATATTGTATATCAATTTGTCAAGCCTCACATAATTGTATATGATAATGGGTATGTTTTCAAGTCAACCAAAATTAACAGCTTCATAAGATGCCATAACATTGATTAGAGATACTTAAAAATCTATTACACTCGGGCTAATGTGTTGGTTGAGGCCTTCAACAAGACTTAGGTACAAATTATCAAGAAGACACTCAATGTTAACAAACTTTAATGGGATGAGCGATTGATGGAATCTTTGTGGTCTTATCAGATCACTTATAGATCCCTGACCCAATCCACTCTGTTTATACTAGTGTATGGATCTGAGGCCTTAGTCCCCTTAGAAATATAGATTCCTTTGCTCGAAGTTATAATCTAGAATCAAATCATAACTGAGAAGAATGTATAACTCTGACTAGAAGAACTTGAAGGCCTTAAGAAGCATCGTCTCCAAGCTTAGCAGAGTCTAGTGTTGTAAAGGCCTGGATTGTCCAAGCTCATGATAAGTTAGTGTGGCCAAGAACCTTCCAAGTAAGAGACTTTGTCTTTGTTGTTCGGAGGCCTATCTTTGCTCACTGAAAGATTGGTGGGAAGTTTTAACCAACATGGCAAGGACTCTTCATTTTAGAGGTTTTTTAAGAAAAAAAGCTCGTATTAACTAGTGAATTGTAAAGAAAATCACCCAATGTTACCTGTCAATGGGTGTTTCCTAAAGAAATACTATGCTTGTTGTAGTTTAAATTTTCAATTAATAAAATTATTTTGAGTTTAGAAAAAATTTATCTCATTTTGTTCAATTCAAATGAAAGTCATCAAAATCAGTTCTACCTTCTACCTTTCTTTTCCTTTTGGTTAGGTTCTACCTTTGCTTAGGATTATAATCACTAGTGATGAATAACATCCTTTGTGGCACCGTCCTAGTTCTACCTTCTACCTTTCTTTCCCTTTAGGTTAGGATTCTTCCTTTCCTTTGGATTAGAATCACTAGTGATGGATTATGCCCTTTGTGGCATCATCCTATTTCTCTTCTACCTTTCTTTTCCTTTAGGTTAGGTTATGTGTTTCCTTAGGATTAAAATCACTAGTGATGGATAACACCTTTTGTGGCACCAACCTAGTTCTACCTTGTACCTTTATTTTCCTTTAGTCTAGGTTCTGCATTCCCTTAGGATTAGAATCACTAGTGATGGACAATGCCCTTTCCCGCATCATCCTAGTTCAACCTTCCACCTTTCTTTTTTCCTTTAGGTTAGGATTCTTCCTTTCCTTAGGATTAGAATCATTAGTGATGGATTACGCTCTTTTTGGCACCATCCTAGTTCTCTTTTACCTTTCTTTTTCTTTAGGTTAGGTTCTGTGTTTCCTTAGGATTAAAATCACTAGTGATGGATAATGCCTTTTGTGGCACCAACATAGTTCTACCTTGTACCTTTCTTTTTCTTTAGTTTAGGTTCTACCTTTCCTTAGGATTAGAATCACTAGTAATGGATAACACCTTTTTGGCACCATCCTAGTTCTACATTCTACCTTTCTTTTCCTTTAGGTTAGGTTCTACCTTACTTAGGATTAGAATCACTAGTGATGGATAACACCCTTTGTGTTACCATCCTAGTTCTACCTTCTACCTGTCTTTTCCTTTAGGTTAGGTTCTACCTTTTCTTACAATTAGAGTCACTAGTGATGGATAATGCCCTTTGTGGCACCATCCTAGTTCTACCTTCTACCTTTATTTTCCTTTAGGTTAGTTTTCGCATTTCCTTAGTATTAGATTCACTAGTAATGTATAAAACCCTTTGTGACACTATCCTAGTTCTACCTTCTACCTTTCTTTTCCATTGTCGAAGGGGATGTCTTCCCCTAGGATTAAAATTACTAATGGTGGATTACGCCCTTTGTGGCACCACTTTAGTTCTACCTTCTTCATAATTTTCTAAATATAAATCCCTCTTCCTTTGGATCAAAAAAATTTTCCACTTCAATCTTCCATTCGGTCAACCCCAATATATATAATAGAATTTCGCTCTGCTATATATATTGGGGTCCATTTATTAACCTCACTTTTATATGAGGTTATTAGGGCCTATTTAAACTTCTACTTGGTGATCCTAGGGTTTGTAGTGTCCACTTGTCAAACAAAGAGATCCCAATAAAGTTTTAACGCAGCCTCCAATTCAATTTCCACTGCAGACTTTTATCCTCCCCATAATTATAGCCTAACCTGATTTCCAATCAAATCTTGATATTACCAAATCAACCCTAGTCATTTATCTGATTGTGATTTATATGGATATTCCAAATCTTACCAAATCAAACTTAGAATCCAACTCAAACCTAGACTTTTAATTCAAAACACAATGGTAAGAACATGTGTCTTGAAACCCTTTCTGGGTGAATTTTCTATCACCTGAAATCCCAGTCAAATGACCTTTGATTCATAATTTATCAATTGCATATTAACCAAACATGTCTCTAAGGTCAACCCTCCAAACCTTCCAACCACAATAACTACCATTTTTATTACTTTTTGGCCAATAACCTACACTTTTCTAGACCTAGTTTTACCCAAAGTTGAGTAAGGGGCAAAAAAACCAAAATACCCTTTAATGGGAGTTTTGGACTTTTGACTAAGACTCAACATAGTTCAACCTCCTTAAATCTTTGGAACATCACCCAATGAATCATAAATGTCATTTAGGATACATGGGCCCAAACCCAAACCTTTGGTCAACTTGGTTGACAAAGTTAACTTTGGTTGACCAAAAAGCCATTAGGGGTCAAAATTGTCATGTTGACCAAAATGATCAATCCAGACCTTGAACACCCTCATCAAACTCAAAAAGTAAATCCAAACCTAATGAGCCCAACCCCTGAACTTAGGGTCAACCCAATTAATAAAGTCAACCCTAGTTGAATAGATCAACCATAAAACTCATGTTCAATCAAGTCAATGCCAAATCAAATCTAAACTCAGTCAACCCCCTTTGAACACCATCCCTAGTGGTTTAGACATGACTGTGCTTGTTGACTCACTCAATAGTTAGCTAGATCAACTCAGTCAAAGTCTGGTCAAACTGGTGTTGTTTGGGCCAATTCTCTCATTCATTCAAACAAGACCCATCTAAACTTCTCCAAGCCTTCAATCCTATTCCAATCCATGGCTTGGCACCTCCTAAAAATTTGTGAATCAAATCCATTTAGGCTTGACTTAATTAACTTAGGCATTTGACCAAACTTATCCACACACTTGATTATCCATTAAAGCTCTGGTTATATGGTTTTATGCTCTTCCCAAACTATTAGTGTTGTTTGGGCCAATTCTCTCATTCATTCAAACAAGACCCATCTAAACTTCTCCAAGCCTTCAATCTTATTCCAATCCATGGCTTGGCACCTCCTAATCATTTGTGAATCAAATCCATTTAGGCTTGACTTAATTAACTTAGGCATTTGACCAAACTTATCCACACACTTGATTATCCATTAAAGCTCTGGTTATATGGTCTTATGCTCTTCCCAAACTATTATACTTGTAGTCCCTCATGATATAGAAGGTACATTTTTAATTCTCTGTTGACCAGCTTGACCAGTCAAGATGTTAACTCTAGCTCAAAGGGAGCTAATTAGATCAAACCTCCTTCAACCCTTTGAGTCTGCCTCTATGCCTCTGATGTGGCTATCCCAAATGAAGTTAAAAGCTCCCTTAGAAGCTACTAAATTGAGCCCAAGCACAGGTTTAGTTTAAATAGGGAAATATAGTCCCCCCATCTTCAAAGCACTAAATGGCCATAAGGCCATTCCATCCTTTAGCTCAACCTTTGAATGGCCTGAGATATGTGCTTAGCATCCAACGAAGGCCTCTGATGCATTAGGGCCATCCACCTAGCCCCAGGATATTTAAATAGGGAAAAACCCCACTTTTGAGCATCATTTTACACTTAGCTTTATCTCACAACTCAAAGCTTCTCCAGCAAAAAAATCTCATTTTGTTCTAACTATCCAGGCCCTCCTCCACCTCCCCACTACTAAATCTAAGTGGTTGCCTATTACCAGTGGCAACTTTTCTGATGAAATAACCCTTACTCCTCCCAAGGCTCCTCATGCTCAATCCATCTCATTCTGCACCGCAGTTTCAACTATGAACTTGTACAAGGAAAGTCTACAAGCTCAGCCATACTGAATCCCTGAAGATCTAACGGTATAATTTCTTAAAATCTCTAAACCTAGGCCATAACACTAAGAGTTATTTAGCTTTTTGTAAATTACTTATTGAATTATAAAAATCCCTACCCATGATTTTTGTTCATGAACTGCAGCTGTGTTTCAAGTTTAAGTTAATTTGGTTCACCCGATTGATAGAGCAATGCAAAATACTTATTTTAGGGCATTTTTATATTATTTGTTAAATGTACATTTTTTTGGACCATTGATCCCGTGATCAATGGTCTAGATCATGTCGTTCCATGGTCTGCTCAACCGTGGGATTCATTTATCATTAAGGTTTTTGGTCTAGCTAGATCTGAGCTGTTGAATCAAAGCACGAGCGATCCAACCATCCCAAAGCCCTATTGACATGGATAATTGGTTATGTCGCCATGTCATCACACCACAACATTAAATGCTAAAGATTGACATAATCATTAGTTGTGAATACCCATGGATTCAATCAACCGATCCGGATGCTGTCACATCGCCTCTTGGACCAGCAATTTTGATTTAGCGAACCAAATTGTGCCACATCGCTTCCTCGTCACTGTTTTAATTAAATAATTTTATTTAGATTGATTTTAATTAAAAAAAAAAAACTTTAAAAATTATTTAAAAATTTATTTTAAATCAAAAAATACATGCAATATATAAAAATTCTCATAAAATTAATTAAAATAATTTAAAATTACTTTTAATTTAAAATATATAATATATTTAATTTATTTTTAGGTGATGTAATGTTAATAACTGTTTAACTATTTAATTGTAAATTTATTAAACAATTTCAAATAATGTAAATATATTATTTTGAAATTACATAAAATGTTTATAGATGTTAGTTGGCAAATTTTATTTTAATATTTAATTAAGTTTAAACTATTTTTCATTAAATAATTTCAATCACTTAAAATAACTTAAATTATTTAGTTAAAAAATTAATTAATACTAAGTTAAATACTTTCAAAATTTTAAATTTTAATTTCAATATTTATAAATAAATAAAATTTATTTTAAAATTTTAAATTAAATAAAATATATTTTTTAATATTTTAAATTAATAATTAATTTATTAAGAACAATTTTAACTATTTAAAAATTTAATATCTTATAAATATTTAATTAATATTAAAATAAATAATTTCAAAAACTCTAATATTTTAAATAATTATAAAATTTTTTTATATTACTATACTTTAAAATTAAAACTGACCTAAATATTTTTTATTAATTCCTAGTTATTTAAAATCCTTTAACAATTAATTGGATAGTTAATTAAATCAAATAGTTTTAAAATATTAAAGATCAAATATTATTTAAAAAGAAATAGAGAGAGATATTTACTTAAATTAAATTCAAATTTATTTTTGAATATTTTAATTATCTTTGATAATTAAAATTAATTAAATATTTAAATATTTATTTAATGTTCAAATTAATATTTAAATTTTAATAATTTTTTTAAAATCCAAAATTTTTTACTCTAAGTTATTTTTATATTATTGAATATTACTAAAGCCTTTGTTTAAAACTATTTTAAAAATACTTTGAGATTTATTCAAAATTATTTTGAAATATTTAAATTTTCTATAAAAATATAAATTATGTTTTTTTTCCATATAACATTATTTTTAAAACTATATAGGTTAAATTTTGAGAGCTTTATGTGAGTTACGAATTTTTAAGCATAGATTAAGTTTGAATGGAGAGAATTCATAAGGATTACTGAATAGTTGTGTTCCAACTATTCACTAATCAAGGCATTGTTTATGTTAATTACCTTAAATTCTTGCGTGTGTAGGGTGCACACAATTGAACTTAGCTTAGGCCCTTCAAGATCTAGGATTTGATTGGTGTAATTGCATATTATGTATGTTTGTCTAAGGGTTAGTTGAACTTTGATTTTAACCCGATCAATCTAGTGACACATATAAGGACAAAAACTAGAAAATAGGCTTAATGTATTTACAAAATTCTATGGATTAGGTCATGTGTCCAATATGGGTTGAAGCTATAATACTCAAACATAGTGACATTATCCCATTTAGATTAGAAGTTCACTGGTCTTGAAATTAATTAGGACCTAAGTATGAATAACCCAAGTTAAATTTCCTAATAAGCAAATAATTTAAAATTTTCATAATAAATTCAAATAAACTCTAAAAATTACAAATAAAATATCAAAATGTTCAAAATTAATCCTCCTATCAATAAATAATAAAATCCCCATGATTAGACCTTTGATTTAATGTTAATTTATTTTTAAAGTAAAAATACCACCGTCGTGTACCATTGTGTACAACTACTATGTATCATTGTTGTGTACCACTGTACCAACATTGCGTACTATTGTGTACCATTGTGTACCACTATGAAATAACATATATGCATTTTTCTTTCAAGGAAGCTTTTATTCTTCAATTTGACAATATTTTTTTAATGCAAGACTTCTTTCATAAGACTATTTGGAGAATAGTAATAATTATTAAGAAGCAGAAAGTATTTTGGAAAAAAAATTTAAATTTTTAGTTTATGAAATCATAGTTTGCAGTACCATTATTGAAGAAATAAATTCCTAGATTCATTGTCTTTCCTTCACTTCAATATAAACATTTCAGAAGAAGTGATAGAGCGCTTTTTTTTTCTAATGGGGGTAAAAATTAAAATGATTAAAATAAAATTATTATGTTTCCAACATAATAAAATGAAGAATCTCAACTCTACATTAAAAAAAAAAACTAATATTTCATTTTTAATATCATTAAGTTTTCACATTTCTGATTTGTTAACATATTAGTTTCCTCTCAACTACTATAAATATTTTCCTACTTTAATTCATAAATACACACTTTTATACTTAGCAAAACAATTATAATTCTAATTCAATGAGTGAATAGCAAGATTACTTTTCTGTGCATAATTGATTTGCATATATGAATGGTTCAACATTTTTCTTCTCTTTTTTATCACATAATAGATAATAACATAAAATCTAACAATTTTGTGACTCTTCATATTCAATAGTGCAAGCTGTATTGATCATAACATATTAGTTATACTAAAAGTCTTAAGATTTTTATGTTAATACTATTGTTGTATAGTAATAACAATTATGACATAAACTATGGTAAAAAAATTTGCTAGTTAATTTTTCTTTTACTACTAACATCCTATTATAGCAGTACATAGCGTTATACAGCAGCAGTACACAGTGGTAAACAATGTTACTCAGGAATACATAGCATCAAATTGAACAAAACATCACATAAGTGAAAGATAAAATTAAATAATAATTACATCTAAGAGAATAATGAACCTCCAAAAATTGATATGCCTTGAAGATGAATAAAACATCACATAAATGAAAGAAAAAAAAAATACATTCTAAGTGAAAGTGTGTGAAACATAAAAAAATACATAAATCATTGCTTCCCAGTTTAGAAATTTTTTGTTGAAGTATTTGGGCTTATTTGAGAACTTCATATGCCTTGAACATGAACACATTCTCATTGTATTTTCCTTTAGGATAGATTTCTCTGTTGAAAAAATTAAGCATAGAAAAATGTATATTTCCTCATAATATACATTAAAAAGAAAATATTAAGTAAGTAAAATGCACCTTACTCTTTATATTTTTCTTCTTTTTCAATAGCTCTGTGGAGTATGTGAAGTCCTCCAAACCAATCTCTATCTTTATCACCTATTTCTCTTTTTTTTTTTCAATAGGCACCAAATGGTTTATTCTGTAAAAACCCTAAATATTTGAGAGCTTTCGTGTAACTTTTTTTTTTTAAACATAAAATATAAGCGGGAAACTGCAATTTTAAAATTTTCATAGCTGGGCTCGGGCGGGTCATCGGGTCTTAAGAAAGATGTGTGTCATAATTTAATTTGAGTCCAAACGTAGAGCTACGTTTGGAGTTCACACAGAATAATTTCTCCACTAATAAACATTAATGTTGAAATCCAAGAGTATGACCTAATATTTTTATTATTATAAATATTATTGGATAATAATTTACTTATTCCTAATTTATGTATTGTATGTTTTTCTTGAAGTTACTAACCATTTCAGGTACAACATATACTGAGCAAAATTGAAGAATCAAGACACAAGATAATATAACATTTTGGTCTAAGTTAATATGTATTTGATAGTGTCTATATTTTTTTTATTTTTCTTGAGTTATTTTATATATTAGGTGTATGTTTGCTGGACAATCGAGTACACACTCATAAGGGGGAGTGAAATTGAATATTTAAAATTTTTGTAAAATCATATTATACTATTTGTTTATAATAGAAATTAATTCTATGATTATATTAAATCAAATTAATTAAATTGGCCAATAACTAATCATATTATATGGCCTTCAATTATACAAGATAATCAATTATTTTGATAAAAATCCCATCCTCAGATCTATTTTACTTAAATTAAGCCAAGTTGAATTGATGATACTATATGAACTAGTTTTATTGTATGAATATTAATTAATATTGTATAATTTAGTCGTATAGATTAAAAAATTAAATCAGGATCTGATCATCATTAATTTATGCACTGTATGATCAATATCATATAGGTTGATTTAATAGAGTGCTTAGTTGGATGAACATTAGTTTATCTTGGATGATCTAGGATTTCATATAACTAATTATACTGTAAGATTGTGCATCATACATGATAATCTTCAGCATAATTAAACTAATTGTACTTTATTATCCTATAATCTATGTTCAGAGATTAAAATTTGAAAATTAGTTTTTTTATAACCCACTTTATAAACTTATCATATAAATTGAGGCTTAAGTTTTAGAGTATTTAGAATTAATTTTTTATTTTTTTATGGAGAGATATTTGTAGAGCATCATCATCACATGGAGATAAAGGAGGAGAGGTTGATAAAGGAAGTTTTCTTTGATGGAGTCAAGGGGTGTGAGGGGATTCACATTGTTGCTCTGATTAGCCTGCACCTTGGGTCCTCCTATTATGGTGGTGGAGCTCTTGGAGAAGAGCTCTAAAAATAAAAGTCTTTGGGTGAATGACTTGCTAGCTAAGGAGGCTAGGGAGTGATATATCTTTTGGGATGGGTGGGAAAGGGAGGGAAAAAATCTCCACCATAGTGAACAATTAAAGAAGTGATAACATCTGCATCGCAATAAGAGACAGAAGTAGGGAGCGACATCTCTACCATATAATAGGGCTATAGGAGGGATAAACATCTCCATTGAGTGAGGAGTTGAAGGAAGGATGAAATCTCCATCAAGAGGGAAGGTAGAATGAGGGAATGATATCTCCGTTGTAGCGAGGAGCTCAAATAGGGAGTAGCATATCTATTGTAGGGAGGAGTTGAAGAAGGGAGTGACATCTTTACTGAGTTGGAGGCAAAAGGAGGGAGATTCTTTGGAGTATGCAAAGGTTATTCTTCAGCTAGTAAGGAAGAAGGGTTTCTCCACTTGGCTGAGTGCTAAAAGAGCCTTAGTTAATGCAATACCAAAAGAGCAGGATGTTTGGAGAGTTGAGGTAGATCAATTTCAACCAAAACATTATAAATCTACTTTACATTTTCTTTTAATCTTGTAATCTATTTTTAAAGCTTAGTTACATTTTATTATCTTTTTAATTTTTTTTTTTGTGATAAAGTCTTCATTTAAAGTTTTATTTTGAAATTTTTAAAAACAAAAAAATAATTTTTTTCTAGAAATTTTAAAATAAAAAAAATTATTTGATTTTTACATTATTTTAAATATTTAATTCTCTTAAATTCTTTCGCTTATTATATTTTTTTGTAATACCAATTCACCATATCTCTTTGTGTGTCATAAGCACTTTCAAGTGGTATTAAAGCACTTTCAATTGATATCAGAGTGGGGTTAACACTTTGTCTGATTTATACACCTTGAGTAGATTCACATTGCACATTTTACAAATTGAAATACCTCAAAAGGGTATTATATTACCTGAATGCCACTTTTTGATAATATCTTTTTTTTATTATTTTTATAATATTTGTATATCCACCATTTTTTAATCTATCAATTTTTGTATGTGACATATAAAACAAACAAGTTTTTATGAATTATTAATAGTGTTAAGATAGAAATACCTTTTTCTTAATGGAGCATAGATGATCTTGATTTAGTGTAACATAATGTCAAATATAATAACTTCTTCTATTGTGCTTTGAAACATGAAGATTATATACATGTTTTTATGTGTACTAGTGGGAAGAAATTTTGGGATAGACTTTATATAACTTATAAAAACACTAGTGAAGTAAAATAATCTCACATGAGTCTTCCTATACACTAATATGAATTATTTCACATATAACCTAGTGAATCTATTTCTAACATGTATACTAGGTTTATAAAAATTATTACATCATTGCATGCTTTGGGTAAAGGCATTTCTAGTTCCAAAAATGATAATAAAATATTGTGTTGTTTACCTGAATCTTGGAATGCCAAGGTTACTGTGATTTTTTAGTCAAAAAAATTAAATTATTTTTCTATTAGAAAAATATTTGATTTATTTATTGCCTATAAGCAAAATGTTATTCAAAGAAATATAGATTCAGTTAAAATAAATATGAGAAGACAATAACACTCAAAGTTGATGACAAAAAAGTAATGATTCTAGTTCATATGGAAATAAATATATTACTTTAATGACCAAATAATTTAAAAGATTTTTTAAATACTAGAAAAAGCACTATAGTGACAAACATTTTGGTAAGAATTTAAAGTTAAATAAGTTTTCTACAGACATAATTTATTTTAGTGTAAAAAGCTAGGTCATATCTGATTTAAATTCCTAAACACAAAGAACCACCCAACGAAAGAGAAGGTTGAGGAGAAATGAACTACAAAGAGGGGAAAACAAAAAACATAAATGGTTTTTTTTGGGCAAACTCAGATTTAGAATCATCAGAAATTGAGGTTGAAGAGGAGGTAGCCAACTTGTGTTTTATGGCCAAAAATAGCATTGGTGACTCCGACAATGATCGTATATGTGATCTAACTTATGATGAATTATTGTTTCATTCAGAAGAATTACATGATACTTATATAAAATAAAAAAGTAGCCTTCATACCTTAAAAGAGAGCATTCTACATTACAAGTAGAGTATACCAATCTAATTAATAATTATACAAACTTAAAAACTAATTATGTTAAATTAGGAGAAAAGTTTGTGTCCTTATACAAAGAGCATATTACATTAGAAGAGTAGCATGAATTTTTAAACAAAGAGCATATTTAATTTGGAGAGGCATTTAAGGAATTGAAGAGAGATACATTACATTTTCAAGAAGATCTAAAGATGAGCATGCATTAAAAGTTAAAGTAGGCATATGTAAAATTGCAAATGAAATTTTAATAATGAAAATTATAGTACTTAATGAAAATACATCAAGGCCTGTTGAGTCTAGTGAATAGGTTGTTAAACCTAATTTAATGTCCCAAGGCTACCAAGAGGGGGGCTGAATTGGTATTTTAAAAACTTAACCCTCTTTTTAAATTTTAGTTGTACCGAAATTAAATTTTTAATGAAATTTTTATAGAAAAGTTTTTCAACCACAAATTTTTAAAACAAAAGAAAAATGCGAAAAATAAAAAGCAGTAAAGTAAACGATACAAGATTTATAGTGGTTCGGTCTAAACCAGACCTACATCCACTCTCCAAAGGCACCCTCTGAGTATTGCACTAATACCAATAGTGTCTCTCCTTTTGCACCCACAGCAAGGCGGAGAAGCCTTTACAAACACTCTTTTCACCACTACCTGGTGCGGCAGAGAACCGTCATCCTTTTACATAATCCCCAGTGTTGGCAGAGAACCGTCCGTCCTTTCACA
>NW_021319375.1:1225306-1240186 GCF_001605985.2 Dendrobium catenatum
TTTAGATCTTTAGACTCTATAATTGTAGTAATTTTAGCATCATAAGCAGTAGGTAAACAACGAAGAATCTTATTAACTATTTTAGCATTAGTTAATTCCCTACCAAGTGCATGCAAAGAAGTGACAATTTGTGTGAATCTTGTACATGTCAGAAATAGATTCATTTGGTCTCATGCGAAACAACTCATAATCATGTAACAATATATTAAGTCTTGATTGCTTAACCTCATTTGTCCCCTCATAAGTTATACAAAGTCTATTCCATGTCCTTTCCACTTTTGCAAGTGGAACCCCGCATGTAGTCTTCAGATTTTAAAGCATAAAAGAAGCTATTTAAATATTTGGCATTTAGTGAGCTAAGTCACGTTCTTCTATAGTCCAATCTGCAAAAGGTGTTTCTATCCTAACTCCATCAACTAATCTAGTTGGTTTTGTATAACCTTCCTGGACTAAAATCCACATACATTAATCAAGTGACTGTAAGAAAGTAGACATGCGTGTTTTCCAAAAATCAAAAGGTATTTTATCAAATAGTGGAGGTCTAGTAATAGAGTAACCCTTAGGTGTATTTAAGTTTCCAAATGTAGCCATCTACATTAATCAAAAAGTAGTTCAAACTTATGATTTTGAAACGGAGCTCTGATACCACTTTTTGAGTCTAGTGAATAGGTTGTTAAACCTAAGTTAATATCCCAAGGCTACCAAGAGGGGGGTGAATTGGTATTTTAAAAACTTAACCCTCTTTTTAAAATTTAGTTGTACCGAAATTAAACTTTTAATGAAATTTTTATAGAAAAGTTTTTCAATCACAAATTTTTAAAACAAAAGAAAAATGCGGAAAATAAAAAGCATAAAGTAAACAAAACAAGATTTATAGTGGTTCGGTCTAAACCAGAACTACATCCACTCTCCAGAGGCACCCTCTGAGTATTTCACTAATACCAATAGTGTCTCTCCTTTTGCACCCACAGCAAGGCGGAGAAGCCTTTATAAACACTCTTTTCACCACTACCCGGTGCGGCAGAGAACTGTCATCCTTTTACACAATCCCAGTGTTAGCAGAGAACCGTCCGTCCTTTCATAGTCTCCTAGTGTGGGCAGAGAACCCTTCGTCCTTTCACACTCTCCTAGTGTGGGCAGAGAACCCTTCGGCTATTCACACTCTCCAAGTGTGGGCAGAG
Organism: Dendrobium catenatum; assembly: GCF_001605985.2. Classification (NCBI taxonomy): domain Eukaryota; kingdom Viridiplantae; phylum Streptophyta; class Magnoliopsida; order Asparagales; family Orchidaceae; genus Dendrobium; species Dendrobium catenatum. The sequence continues at coordinate 1,226,488 of NW_021319375.1, forward strand.
AACCCTTCGGCTGTTCACACTCTCCAAGTGTCGGCAGAGAACCGGATCTCCTTGACAAATCTCTTCACTAGAAATCTAGAAGGAGGAAAGAAAAAGAGTGAAGTAATCTCAAATCACAAGTTGGAAATCTTACCTTTGAACACCAAGTGAAACCTTCACGCTCCAGTGGTAGAAATCCTACTTTGAATGCTCTCTCTCACTCTCTCCTTTACTCCTCTTCCAATAGGCTTGAAGTTCAATGAGCAAAAAGATTGGGTGGCAGTCAAATTTAAACTATTTATACAAAAGACAAGAAAAACTGTCCAAAAACTGCGAGTTTTCAATTCTGTACGTAGTGGATCATCCCGTACGATCGTGGATCGTCCTGGAAAATTTTACTTAAAGTGTCAGAAATGAACCTAATGTGTATTAGTACGAACTATGTTCGTACACGCTTATTGTCCTGTACGAACTAGGTTCGTCTGGTACGAAACGGTTATTTCATAGGTCGGTTCCCAAAATTCTACAGGACGTAACCAACTGACGTAAGTAGGTTTGGTTCGTCCTGGGACGAACAGGTTTCCTCCTAGGATGCTTTTATACAGAGCGTTTCATCCAGGGATGAAAATAAATTTTGTCTTGTATGATCGCATACAGAGGGCTTCGTCCTGGGATGAAAATTAATTTCGTCCTGTATGATCTCATACAGAGGGCTTCATCCTGGGACGAAAATTAATTTCGTCCTGTACGATATCATCCAGAGAGCTTCATCTTGGGACAAAAATTAATTTCGTCCTGTACGATCTCATCCAGAGAGCTTCATCCTGGGATGAAAATTAATTTTGTTCTGACGAACAATGAAAGTGAGATTCCCGAGACGTTCATCCCGGGATGAATATTAAATTCATCCTGGACGATTAGGACTTAGAAAATTTTATCCTCGCCTGTTTGATTCATTGCTCTTCTGAGGGTTAATTGATATGATCGTCCCGTACAAACAATGTTCGTCCTGTATGATCAGTTCATAAAATTTGTCCCGTAAGAGTGTGTGTTGTGATTTTTCACTCAATTAAAACCACTCCCTTTCATTTTAAAAAACTTGTAATTTACAAAAGAATAATTTGAAGTCTTCACCGCTTGGAGTTAATGTTCCTGAAATGTTAGTACACACTAGAGCAAAAATAAAGCTTCCAAAAAGTGTTAGGAGATATATAAAAACAATAATATTTGAAATCATCAAAATAATACAAGTTTCAAGTATGTAAAATATGTAAATAGCAACTCTCTCTACAAGGCCTACATACACTAAAAAGTAGCATGCACCACCATCCTTAAGAGGTGACATTACTCTTAATATTGATTAGTGAATCCATTTTAAGGAGAGAAATGTTATTCTTATGACATATTAGGGCATATTACATGCATTTGCACATACAAATCCACCATAAATCACATTTGATCTTGAGGCCCAAGACATAATCTGCAAATCATAACATACATTCATTTCAATATAAAGGAGGACCCAAACCCACTAGGGTTCCCAAAATTAAACTATGATTGATTTTGTAGTATGCTATCACAAGAGGTCCAAGGAGAATATTTTGTACCTGGACAAATGATATTAATGATGCATGACTGTAAATATGAATTAATTCATCAGGTTAGAAGATAGCAGTGAAGGAAAGATAATAGTTAGAGATAGTACCAAAAAGGTAGTGGGTGTACGCACTATAGGTAAAGTTGACAAATTTTCAATTGATATTGTTAGTAGATGGTTTAAAACACGATCTTTTAAGTATCAACCAACTATGTGATAAAGGGTTTAATATAAAATTTATTTCTATAAATGCTTACTAATACTAAATGGAAAATTTTATTTTAAAAGGATTAGGAATTAATAAGTTTTACATGATTGATTTAAATTGTATTAATAAATCTAAAGATGTTTACTGTTTAAAAATACCTATTGGTAAAATGGTTGTGACAAAAGAGACAATGTCTTGCAAAATGAGGACTATTAGGAAAATCACTCTATTAGAATTGGTTAAAGGCATGCCTATGATAAAATATTTTAAAAAACATATTTATTATTCATGTTAATTAGGGAAGCAAACCAAATCCTAATTCCATTATATTAAGGATGCAGTAACCACTAAACCTTTAGAATTTCTTCATATATATTTATTTGTGCTTATTAGTATAATCAGTCTAGAAGGGAAATCATTTAAAATTGTGGTTATTGATGATTATTCTATATTCAATAGGGCTAAGTTCATTGCAAATAAGAGCCACTCATTTAAAGAATTTAGAATATTTTTAATTTGGATTCAATAGAAAATAGGTTGTTTAATTTTCATAATTCATAGTGATCATGTTAGTAAAATTGATAATGAAAATTTTGAATTATTTTATCAGAAGTCTATGAGCATAATTTTTTAGCCTCTAAAATCCCATTGCAAAATGGGATAGCCAAAAGAAAGAATAGGACATTGGTAGAGGATACTAGGGCAATTCTTATTTAGTATAATCTTCCCAATTATTTTTGGGAAGAGATTGTGAATATTGTTTGCTATATTTTTTATCTAGTAAACATAAGATTTAAGCTAATTAAGTCACCATATAAATTTCTTAAGGGCAGAACACTGCATATGCATGTTTTTGGGAGTAAGTGTTTAATTTTAAATAACAAAGAATCTAAATTAGGAATATTCGATGCTAAGGCAGATGAAATAACATTTTTTTGAATATTTCTCTATAGGTAAAGCATATAGAATATTTAATAAAAGAATCATAGTTGTTGAGGAGTCCATTTCATATTACAATTGATGAATCAGATAGTGCTTTTGAAATTAGAATGATGGATGAAGAAGAAAATAAGATAACCCGTAGAATTGAAAATGTTGAATCAGATGACAAAGAAGAAGCTCACTAACCATTTCCTATGGAATGGGTATATTAATTTGGTCACCCTAGAGAACATATCATAGGAGACCCATCTATAGGGGTTAGGAGTAGGCACGATTTTAGAAAGGAACATAGTCACACAACTGCCATCTCTATAATAAAACCCACTAGTGTAAATTAGGCTCTAGGAGATGAATTTTGGATTACAGCAAAATAAGAAAAACTAAACTAATGAGTTAGGATTGATGTGTGGGAATTAGTGACTAGACCCTCTAATCAGAGTGTTGCTATAACTAAATGGGTATTCAAGATTAAAATAAATGATATTGGATTAGTAATTAGAAATAAGACTAGGTTGGTAGTAAGGGATTATAACCAAATTGAAGGTATATATTTTTAGGAGACCTTTGTCCCCACAGTTAGATTAAAATAAATCAAGGCATTTTTAGTATTTGAATTTTATAAGTGCTTTAATTTTTATGAAATGGATGTAAAAAGTTCTTTTTAAATGGAGTGATTAAGGAAAATGTGTATATAGAATAACCCTCAGGTTTTAAGAACTCAAACTTTCCATATATAAACTTAACAAAAGCATTATATGGGCTTACGTAAGCGTCTAGAGCAAGATAGACTTAGAAATTTCTTATTAGAAAATCCTTTGTTAAGGGCACCATCGATACCACCCAATTCAATAAGAGTTTTGGAGAAGACATTCTTATAGTTTAGATTTTCCAAGTGCGGTGAAGTAGCCAGGTCCTTTGACACCAAAGATGTCTTCTTCTTCTCAAAACTTCCCTCAAGGAAAATCATGAATATGATGGTACTAAAATGTAAGCTTTCCAAAGCAACCATGTGAAACCCACTCCATACTCCCTTGAACCCCACAAGGATCTTCTCCCTCTCTAACTCCACCCTTTCCTCTCTCTCCCTTTCAAAGCTCTCTTCAAGTTTTCTCCAGAAGAATGAAGACTCAATGCATATCAACGATACCTACAATATCTTTGGAGAAAGCTTAAATAGAGGGCTTCAAAAACCTTAAAAAATCATCTCATACATCAAGGATTGTACAGTATGATAGTAGGATCATCAAGTACGATGTCTAGAAGTTGACCTGTTAGTGTTATACGATCACCAGTTAGTACTGTACGAACAGGACAATCCTCAGTTTGAACATTTGTATGAAAAACTTTAATTTGCATGTTACTACTACATAATAATCAGTTCAAATGATTTATCATATAGTGCATTAGTTCAACCAAAATGTGGTTCATCAAGGACGAATCATGGGATGACCAAAAGCATCTCTGTTGATCATACACTATGATCTAGTTAGTATAGTATGATTAAAATATTAAAAATAAATAGATTCAATTGACTAATCACATGATTAAATTATACAATATTTTAAACATCATACAATACAATTGGATTCGTGCAGTATGATTAGAACAACTTTTCAAACTCAAACTTTTACCTAATTAATGGATGGTGGGCTTTATAACTATAATAAATTGTCCAGTGCGAAGTGGTGTTCATACTATATAATTAGTTATTTTAAAAAATAATTTTCTTAGAAAAATTAAAATATTTTAATTAATTTCTATAACATCATATCATATAATATGATCCATATCGTATAATATGATTTATAGAAAAATTAAAATATTTAAATACATTTTTGCTCCCCTTGTGTGTGTATGTGTGCATGATCACTAGGTTAACATACATCCTTACAGGACTTAACTCAAGAAATTAAAAATAAATAAATAAAAATTACATATTCATTTAACATAACCTATTCTTTCCAATCTTAAGCCCTAAATCTTCAAAGAACGGTGCATAAAATTTTAAAAATCAAATCACAAACATAACCAATCATAATATATTCTTCCCCTTTAACATTATAAAAAGGAAGAGATAAAACAACATCTAAAATTAAAATACATGTAGAAAAAATAGCAACATAATAAAGAAATGAAAATATGAAATTTTACTTAAAACATAATGAAATTCTAACACTCAAAACAGATAAACAAACATGTAAAATACATAAATAATACACACAAACAAATCTTAACATACTTATATCTCATCGTGCTGCTCATGTCCTTATGATTTAGAAGCTAGGTCTGCCTAGGAGATTTTTTGCTTTTTATCTTTTCCCCATATTACAATTGGATTTTTTTTACTCTTTCCTTCATAGGAAGAATTTTTAAGTTGAGGCATTAAAATTTTAGATGTTCAAGTTTCCTACTCCCAAAGCAAATAGCATCAAAAGGAAACTTAATATTTTTACCATTTTTACCTTTGCTCCACTTTTATTGATGTTTATTCTTGTGTTTAATAGGCTTTCAATTTCTTTGTTATCAATGTTATCTCCTTACTCTTATCATCTATTAAGTCATATTCATCTGTGTCTTTGGCTTTTAGCACTCTAGTCTTCTCATCACATGCATCCAAAAATCTTTGACTCACACTTTACACGTGGCTAATGAGTGAGCCTATTAGATTGTATATAAAATAAGCATTCAAATCTTTTGATTCACATATAGTCATAACTTTGGCATCAAATTTATCAAGTACAGAATGAAGAATATTGTTAACATTTTTTAAGTTTGAAAGTTCACTGCCTAAAACATGCAATGATGTCACAATCTAGGTAAACCTAGTATGCATGTCTAAGATAATCTCATAAGGTTTCATGTGAAAATGTTCATAGTCATGTAATAATATGTTTATTTAGATTATTTGACTTCACTAATACCTTCATAAATAATACATAGTTTATCCCAAACTTCCTTTCCAATGATACAAGTAGAGACAATCATATAATCTTCAAAAGTTAAAGTACAGAAAAAATAATTCAAGCAGTTAGCATTAAATTGAGCATTGATTTGTTCTATTCTACTTCATTTAGTAAAAGGAATATCAATTTTGACTCCATATAAAACACGAGACAGTACATAATACCCAGTTTGAATTATATGCCATATTTGGTAATCAATTGATTGTAAAAGTAGATATGCAAATTTTCCAAAAATCAAAATAAATATTTTCAAATAAAGGTGGTCGCATGATAGAATAGCCTTCTACAACGTCAGGATTTCTAAAGTTAGCCATTGATTTTTTTTTAAGTTTTTTAAAACTTAATTTATAAATCCCACTTTGATACCACTTGAAAGTGCTCTAAAGCTGTTACACCTTGAGGAACTAGCCCTGAGGCACACTAAAATGGAAGCAATATTATCACTTGATGTAGAAGCTAGTACACTTATCAAAAGTTACAAAGTTGGTGATGATAATCTAAATAATAAAGCATAATAACAATCATATATTTTTAACTAAGCAATTATAATAGAAAATAAAATGTGTAAAAATAAACTATATAAAATAAAATCATAAAGAACACACTAGATTTATTGTGATTTGGTCAAATCATGGCCTAAGTCCACTCCCCAGAGTCACCCACTCTAGGTATTACACTATCAATATAATGACTCTTCTTTAGTCCCCACAGTTAGGCAGAGAATCCCTTACAATCTCTCTTCCACCGATCTGGTATGGCAGAGGACCAAACTCCTTTCACAGGCATAGAACCATGACTCCTTTTCACCCTCCTAGTGAGGCAGAGAATCATACTACTTTTCACCCCCCTAATGAGGCAAAAAACTTTGAATTATTTTCATCTTCCCTAGTGTAGCGGAGTAGCCAGGTCTTTTGACATTAAAGATATCTTCTTCTTCCCAAAACTTCCCTCAAGACAAATCTTGAATCTAATGGTACTAAACCCCATAAGGATCTTCTCCCTCTCAAACTCCACCATTTACTCTCTCCCTTTCAAGGCTCTCTCATCATGCTTTTCAAGAAGAATGAAGACTCAATGCCTACTAAAGACAGTTATAATGTCTTTAGAGAAAGCTTAAATAGAGGGCTTCAAAAACTCTAAAAAATCATCTCAGTTGTCAAAGATCATATAGTATGACCGCAGGATTATCCAATATAATGTATAGAGTTTAACCTATTAGTATTGTATAATCACCAGTTAGTACAGTATAAATAGTTCAATTTACTTAATCGTAATGTACGATCTTCAATACACAGTTTAATTTACCTATTAGTAATATATGATCATCAATATAAATGATCAATTATACAGTTTTAATAGTTCAACCAAAATATAGTTCATCAAGGACAAATCATGAGATGACTAAAATTGTCTCTTATGATCATATAGTACGATCCAGTTCGTACAGTACGATCAAAATATCAAAATTATGTATATTTGATTGACTAACCATAAGATTAAATTAGGTAATATTTTAAACATCATATAGTATGATTAGATTAGTATAGTACGATTAGAACAACTTTTTAAATTTAATTTTTTTGTCTAATTTAATGGACAGCGAGCTTTCTAATTATAACAGATTATCTAGTATGATATGGTGTTCAAACTGTATGATTAAATATATTAAAAAATGTTTTTTCTAGAAAAAATAAAATTATTTAAATTAATTTTTGTAACACCATATTGTATAGTACAATCTATAATCGTATAGTATAATGTATAAAAAAATTTAAATATTTAAAAACCTTTTTTCTCCCCTTGTGTGTGTGTGCACAATCACCAGGCTAATATATATCCTTACAAGAATTAACTCAATAAATTAAACATAAATAAATAAAAATTACATACTCATTTAACATAACTTATTCTACCCAATCTTGAGCCATGAATCTTCAAAGAATGGTACAAGGTGTAATTGAAATTTTAGTCAACATACAAACAAATATGCTCTACAAATACTAGGAGAAATAAAAAGGTAATCAATAATATTTATTATCATCAAAATTATAAACTCGAAAGCTCGAGTTGTAACAAAACACACTTCTCATTAATACCCAACTATCACTCACTTATGTATATCCAGAGTTATGTGGGTGGAGGTCATTCATAAAAAGGAGCACTTCAAGCACTAAGCATAAAAGGTGGAAATCTATAGTACAAACCTTTTTAGTTTTTACATGTTTCATATAAACCATAGTTAGGATAAATAGCCTAGTTGAGGACATAATAAAAGTAGAAAGTTTAAGGAATTTGGCATAGTAAGTTGAGGTTGATGAGTAGGAAAGGAACCTATAAAAGGCTATAAGGATGAGCTAGTTTCAACTCATGCTATCCACATTATTAGAGTAATACCTATTAACCTTAGAGAAGATAGAGTTAAGGAATATTAACAAGAGAGTAAGTGAACCTATTCAAGGTAGGTTAACTTGATAATTACACCACAATAATCATAGTATGGTCACTCTTATCACCTTCATTGAAGCTGATAAGAAGGTAAGTGGCAACCTCTTTAATGTGTTATAATGGCCACTAAGCTAATCATAATAATTGAATTTGAATCATTTTAATTGATATAAGGAACTTTATTAATTATTTTTTAATTTATTTTATTTTATAATGAATCTACTTGCTTCCCTACTATCCACCATACTAGGCTCACTCTATAATTTCTAATGAGTGCAGTAAGAGAACAAGGGTATGATTATAGGACCTAAAGCATATATCAGTCAATTTATTGTTAGTTGGCCCAGTCAGCATACCTAAATTGGTCAAACCTCATACACACATGCACTTTAATAATAAAAACAATTATGTCTATTTAACCAAATCTTCCAAAACTCATGTAAAAATCTATAAAGACTCTGAATATCCTATCCTAAGTGGCTTGACCAAACTTGACTGGTCAACATGGTTGATTTCATAAATAAAAACTATTTTTAAATGATTAAAATTGGTCAAATTGGCTAAAATTAAAAAATCTCCCCATATAAGCCCATGTGACATGTTCAAGCCAACTCTGAAAGCTTCCCGAGCATACCCAAAGCTCATTTCAACCCTTGGTTTAACTTAAAGAGGTAGTTCTGGTCCCCCCTTGGAGAAAATAATAACCCATCCTTTTCCTCTTTGCCCAAAAGCACTACTACCCAAAAGCTTTATCCCTTAGCAACCTTAAACATGTGGCAATCATCTAGGGACGAAGCTTGATCAATCCAAGCCATTTATTTGAAAAGGAGGGGCTTGAATAGGGAAAATGAGAGAGAATCATCTCATTGTCTCTTTATTCCATCAAAACTAAAATCTAGAGCTCCTCTAGCCTCCAAGTGTTGAGAGTAGTTATTCTTGGATTACTTTAGAGAATAAGAGTCTACATTAGTACTTAATATGCTCTATACATAATCAATCCAAAATAAGAATCTAACTAGACATAGAAAAAATACCAAGCAAACACATTTTTATTATATTCATAGAAGAATAAAGTACAAAAGAAGTAATATAACTTTATCACCATGAAGGATAAAAGAAAGTGACTCTACTAGAAAAAGAAATTATCACCAAATTTCCCAAGCAGTTATAATAAAAATAAAAAAATACAAGAAATATAACTGTGTAAAAAGGAATAAACGCACCAGAGATTTTTATAGTGGTTAAGTCAACCTTGACATACATTCACTTACTAGAGTCCTACACTCTGAGAATTGTACTACAACAAAGTGACTCTCCTTTTACTCCCATAATAGTGTGGAGAATCCCTTACAGATTCACTTTCACTAAACCTGATACGATAGAATGTAGGATGCTATGTCACCCTCCCGATGATGGTAGCAAACCTTGTTTCATTTTTCCCCCTCCTGGAAAAGACTGAGAACCTCATCTCCTTTTTCTCCCTCCTGGAGCAAGAAGAGAACCTCAAGGACTTTACCTAAAAGCCTTTCTCCATAGAGAGCTTCCAAAGACTCATCAAGGACATAGGAGGAGAAAGGGTGTAGCTAGCTCAGAGCAACCTTGTGATCCCCTCCACTGCTCCCTCATGCTCAACCTCACCTTCTCCTTCCTCCTAAACCTTAGATTTCTCAAAGCTTCTATCTTAGAGTAATTTCAAAAATAACATAATCCTCTCACCATTACAAAGATAATCTTTAAAACGTACTTAAGTAATAGGCTTCATGAAACTCTAAAAAATCAAGTTAGCCATCACAGTTCATACAGTATGATTCAAGTTTATACATTATGATCAATTCAAAAGTAGTTCCATTTAGTACGATATAGATAACCATTCAAATGAATGATTTAATTAATTTGAAAATATTTACAGTATGATTGAAAGAGCATCCAATATGATATGTTTATTTTCCTCTATTGATACAGGCTGATTCTTGGAATGATAGAAAATTATCTTTATTAATCATCATTTACTGCTCTCATCGTACCGTACAATTTGTTGATTTCAAGTGAATCATATAGTACAATATTTATATCATATAGTATGATTAGTTCAAAAATTATGGTTTTGTTTGGTACGATCTTTGGGATTACCAAATTTTGTCTCTTCTAATCATTTGGTACGATCAATATCATGCAGTACGATCGACTATCATTAATTAAATCATGATTTGATTGACTAATCATGGGGGTTTATTTTACCAAGATTTCAAATAATTGTATAATATGATTAATATCGTACAGTATGATTAGTTCAAAAATCAAATTTCAAAATCTTAATTAAATTAATCTAACAGCTAGGGTTTTCAAATTGTAACAAATCTAACATTACAATTTGCTCACATAAACTAATTTTATAATTAGCCAATAATTTTATTCTTTATATATTGATTATACAGTATGATTGTAAGTCCTATAGTATGATTAGTATAAAAATTTTACTTTTAAAATTCATATCACTCCCCCTGTGTGTGTGCGTAGCCACCAATTGCTTACTCTTATGTGACCAAACTCAAGAAATAGAAAATAAAAATTAAATAAAATTATATACTTTATTACTTGACATTCCTATTCTACCCATTATTGAGCTTTCAGCAGCCTTGAGTTGTGTATGTATTACCAATAATGTTAGTGCTCACAAATAAAGAAATATATAAAATATTTAATAGGAAAAATAATAATTCAATCAATAATATTTGTCATCATCAAAATCACAAATTAGAGATTCTGGATTGCAACAATCTCCCCTTTTTGATGATGTCAAATAATGTTGGTTGACAAACAAGATAAATATTCTTTTCTCCTTAGGTCCCCCTAACTAGGTAGTGGCTTTAAAGAAATTAGGGGTTGCAAATTTTTACTATTATTCTTATTTTTTATTTTCTTATTTTTTTAAAGGAAAGAGAATAGTAAATAAAAATAAAAAATAATGTAATACAAATACAATATTCTATTTAGCTAAAAATATAATAAAATATGCATTTTCTTCCCCTTTTGACATCACTAAAAAGAGGATGAATAACCAAACAAAAAGAGTAGTATAAAAAATATTTAGATAAAATAGAAAAATATGAATGATAAGATAGATCCTGATCAGGTGGCAATAGAGGTGGTTAAAAGAATTGATGGATGGAGACAAATTGATTGTTAATCTAGGAAAACCTTTCTCCAAACCATCTCATGTCTTCCTCGTGTTGTTGTTATTCAATGTAATTATCCATCTAGTTTGCTAACTGCTTGAGCCACTAAATTATGTTGTTATGAGGGTATGTAGGGTAGGCAGGTGCAGGTGGTGGTGGTAGAGGTCTACCTGTAGGAGCAGCTTCCCCCTTCATCATTAATTTCTTACTCAATGTGCTCTTGTCCTCAATGGAAAAGGATATGGAAGGAAGAATCTATAGGATAATTAATTTGGTTTTTTTTGTCGATGATATATCCTATAATATGTCCTAAGGAAACATTTTGTTTTCTTCAGGTATTGGGATGTCAAAAATGAGTCATATTTTGGATATAATTAAGAATCATTTGAGCTTCACTAAATTGGGTATTCGAAATTATGAGGTAGGTGACTACAAAAAGAAGTGAGGTTATGTTAACCCAGTCCTTAGCTTTGGGTATAACTGAGATTTTAAGGAGATGTTGGATGATACGATAATTCTAAGTTAAAGTGTGGACTAGTGGATGTTGTTGGTTTATGGGCACATTCCTAATGATCAGGTTGATAGAAGTCTAGTCAAAGTCATTTGAGAGAAGTGATTGTGAATGAGGTCTTTGAAATTACTAGATGGACAAGAGAGGGGGTGAATTGTGAAAGATTTATAACAATAAATAAAACCTAAATAGGAGTTCTAATATTTTTGATATTTTTTAAGGTTTTAACATAAAAAACAACGTGCAACAATGGAATCCTGTTCAATCACAATATTTCACCAAGCAGTTATATTGAAAATAAAAAATACACGCAAGAATAAAAACGATAAGAAAAAAGCACACCGGGTTTTTATAGTAGTTCGGTCAAACCATGACCTAAGTCCACTCCCCGGAGTCCTCCACTCCGGGTATTTTACTACAAGCAATAGCTCTCCTTTTCCCCCCCCCCCACCCTGGCAAGGCGGAGAAGCCCTTACAACACTCCCTTTCACCAACCCGGCGTGGCGGAGTGCCAAACTCAATTTTCACCCTCCTGGCGATGACAGAGTACCTTCTTATTTTTCTCCCTCCTGGAGAAGGCAGAGTACCTCGAGGTCACAAATGTAGAAGAGCCTTCTCCTTGGAGATCCTCCCAGAAATTCTTCTAGGGCCATAGGAGGAACAAGATGCAGCAAGTTTGGAGCAACCGTGTGATCTCCCTCACACCTCTTCTCCCTCACATCGCTCATCTTCTCCTTCCTCACTTAAACCCTAAAGAACTTCTCAAGAGCTCTCTCCCTTGGAATCCCTCTCTAACCACGTTCTCCTCACTGATTCACACACTGAAAACATTACTATTTTGATACCTAAAAACGGGCTCCAAAATCCCTGAAATCTCAAAGTAGCCATTACTATCTTACAGTACTGTTTATAATTGTACCGTACGATATGCATAAAAAGACTTCATCCTGGTACGAAATTGTACGAACAGTTCAAAAAAATTTGAATAATACGATAATGAATCGTACGGTATGATCAACAACATAAATGTTCGTACAGGATGATAGCCGGGACGATCAAAAGTCATCTCTATTCATCGTATGGTATGATTTGCATCATACCGTATGATGAGGAAAAAACCAAGGGATCGTCCAGGATGATATCCGGAATGATCAGAATTCATCTCTATTCATCGTATTATACGAATGGGTTTGTACAGTACGATGTTTAAAGTGTAATTAGGCCTTAATTTCTTGCACTAATCACAGGTTAATTTAAGTAAGGATTTTAAATGAATCGTACAGTACGAACGTATTTAAACGGTATGAACGGCGTAAAATAACTTACTAAGTTGAAACGATGGCTAGGGTTTTGTATTTGAACATATCGTACAATATTATTTGCATTCGTACGGTACGATCTATTCACAGAATCATCCTACAAAGCTCTGATTGTACTGTATGAAATAACATCATATAGTACGATCTACAGAGAAAGAAAATCTCTAAATTTTACATTTAAAAAACCCTCTCCCCCTGTGTGTGTGCATGGTTGCTCAGACTTTTAAACGTTTTGTTAAGATAGTTGCTATTTACATGCTTTATATTTTTGCAACTTGTATAGTTTTGATGATTCCAAACATTATTGTTCAAATGTGTAGTTATCTCCTAACAATTTTAAAAGATTTGTATTTGCTCTTGTGTGTACTAACATTTCAGGAAAATCAAACTCCAGACTACGAAGACTTCAAATAAAATTCAGTATGAGATAATTTGTGAAATTTGAAGCTTGTACTTTTCTTTAAAATAAAATTGAAATGGAGTGATTGTAATTGAGTAAATAAAAATACACACACACACATAAGGAGATCATATAAAATTTATACTGATCGTACGGGAT
>NW_021319375.1:1240983-1260615 GCF_001605985.2 Dendrobium catenatum
CCCGATGAATGTAGTCAGTAACATCCGGGACTACCACGATTCCAGACCCATCTGTCTGAGTCCTCCTAGTTGAGCACCATGAATGTAATAGGACACTGGCTTGAACAAATTTTTTAAGTCCTATTCGTCCATGACAGAAATTTAATAATCGTCACGGGAGATGATTTGCCTCTATAAAATTATCACATACGAAATTAAATTATCGACATGACGATGCTCCTGTAAAATTTCGTCCAGACGAAATTATAATATCAGATCACAGGCGACATCATGCGTCTCTGTAAAATTTTCTTCCAGACAAAATTAAAATATATCGTACAATTGATGATTTTGTTGTCTCATAAAACATTTTTTGTCCAGTACGAAATTAAAAAATTGCCAGGATGATCCTGTTCTCTGATTAAAAATTTTCGTCCGGACGAACCAATTTCGTCAGACGATACAAACCGACATAGGACGGTTTTTTCTGTAGTATTCTGGAACAACCTTTGTTATAAACCGTTCGTACCGGACAACAAACGAACCTTAGTTCATCCGCGATCGATCAGCTTGTACGAAAATAATTTCATTACACATAGCAAACAGGTTCGTTCAAGGCTGCTTTAGAATAAAAACTCCCGTCCGGGCACGATCCACCCGACCCGAACCACGATCGCTACGCAAAGAATTCGTCCTGAGTAGCTTGTGATCTTCCTGAAATGTTAGTACTCACGGACAATAGCAAACAAAATAATATTCAATGAATAGATAATTCAAACAACATTATTTGTCATCATCAAAATCTCAAACTCGGGGTCATGGGTTGCAACACTCTCCCCCTTTTTGATAATGTCAAATAATATTTATTATAAGCAAGTTTTAATGGCATTTTTTTTAACATAAGAATAAGAAAAGTACAAAAAAAGAAAATGCAGTACGAAATAAAAAGAAATGCATTTAACCATAGAACAAACTACAACAACCTTCTCCCCTTTTTGACAGCACCAAAAAGAGGAGCAAACACTAAGAGAAAAAAAACAACTATAATTCAAAGATAATTTAAAATGAAGGATCCTAATCAGATGGTGGTGGAGGTGGGTTTGGTTGGAAGTACTGAAGGAGAGCGTCAAAACGGTGATCAATAACAGTAAAGCGTTCCCCAAACCATTGCATGTCAGTCTGGTATTGCTGATGTTGCTCTTGAATGTGAGTATCAAGACGAGTCTGAAGTTGGTTGAAGCGTTCGACCAAATTATCTTGAGCTAGTGCAAGTGCTCGGGATGGTGCATGTCGTCGTGGACGTGCTTGAGCTGCGGCCTGGGCATCTTCCCCTTCTTCTTCGTCAAAAATAGATTCTTCGGGCTCATGTCCCCGATGGAAAATAATATGGAAAGAGGCATCCATATAAAAGATAGGAAGATTGTCAGGTTCGCAAGGATAGGTCATTTGATATTTATTTTGGAGGATATATCCTACAAGGTGACCAAGAGCTATATTTTATTTTCATCGAATAGTAGGGAGGTGAACAAAGGTCATATGGTGGATGTAGTCAATAATCAAATCGGCCTCGTCGAATTTGGTATTGGTCATGATAAGGTAGGTAGTGACAGATAAGGTCGGGATCATGTTGACACGGTCACCACCTTTGGGTATTATGGATGAAAGTTCATTAGGGATGTTACGCCCTATAGAACTGGCCCAAGACTAACCAAGAGGGGGGTGAATTGGTACTTTAAAAACTTTAATCAAAGCTCAACAAATTTCACAAACCAAAACACCACAAAACAAACAATACAAAAATTTAAGTGCGGAAGCAGTAAAAATAAGAACACAAAGGTTTATAGTGGTTTGGTCAACTCGACCTACGTCCACTCCCCGGAGGCGCCCTCTGAGTATTTCACTACAATCGTGACTCTCCTTTAGCCCCCCACAACTAGGCGGAGAAGCCCTTACAAACACCTCTTTTTGCCACACCCGGCAAGGTAGAGAACCTTCCTCCTTTTACTTCCTCCTGAAGCAGATAGAGAACCTCGATCACTTGCTAAAACTTACCTCTCCCAATCCTTCCAAGGACAAGAGACTCTAGGGAAGAAGAAGTGGAACAATGCTTGGAGCAACTCCTTGTGAATCCCCTCACAAGCTCCCCCTCACAAGATCCTCTCTCTCTCACTCCCTCTCTCTCTCTCTCTCCTTTAGGTTTTCTCAGGTCAAGATAGCAGCCAAGGATGTTCAAAAATGTTGAACGAAAGTTCTTATAAAGAAGAGCTCAAAATATCTCATTAATTGTAAGTTGTCGACTTTATCGTCCATGACGATATAGAAATCGTCCTGGCCGATCAGTACAAATCTCAAAAGATCGGCCAGAGCATCATCCTGAATGCAAACTGGACGATTGAAAATTGGCTTGATCATCCAGGCTGATCTCACGATCATCATATACGATCAGTTCAAATCTGAGGAAAATCATCCAAAGTATCGCCCTGAATTCGAGCTGTCCGATCCAGATCGGCTAGAACATCGCCCTGAATTTGTGCTGGCGGATATCTATCATCCAGGAATAACTAAGGGTTTTTTAAAAGATAATCCTAGCCGATTTCATGATCGTCACGGACGATGTGATCGTATCAATCATCCTTAATTACTTCCTTGATTCCTGGATTAATTTAGGCATAATTGTGTGATATCGTCCAGGCCGATATTAGAATCGTCCTGGCCGATTTCCAAAAATACAGAATACCTAAATTGATCATGGGGGCAAATTCTTTCTATATTGAGCATATCATCCTGGCCGATATAGATATCGTCCAGGCCGATCATTTAATTATGGCTGCCTTAACTAAGCAGTCCTGATTAGAACCTCTGTTTTAAACTCGATTGTCCAGGCCGATAATAATATCGTCCTGGCCGATGTGAGTAAAAATAAAAATCCTAAATCTCTCAATTATGTGTGTGTAGGGTTACTTAGCATTAGTCACTATAAAGATTACAATTGACTCAAGAAGTGAAAAAAGAAAATTACAGACTGACTCAGACCAAGTCTACCAAATCTTGAGCTGGTTCCTATTATCGTCCAATCTTTGAGTCCTGAAAAGTCAGTAGAAAAAGGCAGTCGTAGTGAAATTAGATTTGTTTGATATCTTCAAAATCATAATCCAAAAACAGGTTTGTAACAATCTCCCCCTTTTTTATGATGGCAAACATATCGATAATTAATTCTAAAATAGTAATGCAAAACTAAACAAGCTTTCAAGTTTCAGAACAAGTACAAACATACTACAAGTACAAACATACTACTCCCCCTTTTGACATCTCAAAAAGGAGGAAAAAACTAAAAAACAGAAACTAAAGCAACTAAAAAACACAAACTAAAGCAACTAAAAAACACAATATAGAAAAAGAAAGCAATCTACAGAAAACAGAAACTAAAACTACATAAACGAGGGATCCTGATCATCAGATGGAGGTGGAGGTGGTGGAGTCTGCTGAAAGTAGCCAGCTAGCACAGTAAACTGAGCATTAAACTAGGCTATGTCCTGGTCGTGCTGCTGTTGCTAGTGAGTAACATAGTTGTCAAACTGGGGTAAGTCCTCCGTGCGGTGCTGCTCGTAGCGGGCAATATCCTCAGAATGTTGCTGCTCTTGTGCAGCAATGTATGTGTCAACAGGGTCTCCCAATGATCAAATCTCTCTACTAACTAGTCAAACTATGAGTGCTGGCGAAGAGGAACAGGATAAGGAATGGGAGAGGGAGCCTTCTCCTCCTCGGCTCCCTGAGGTTCCCCATCTCCTGGGTGGAGACGAGCACTGTGAAGGACATTGAATGAATTATTAGAGTAGCAGGGAGGCGGATGGTTGGGGTGAGCAGAATATTGAAGATTGTATTTTGTTTCAAGAACATATGAGATGATGTGTCCCAAAGCCATAGTGGGTTTCCTCTTATGACCCGGATCATGGATTGTAGTTAAATGATCAATGTAACAAAAGATTAGATCAATAGCATTAAAATCTCTATGGGCCATGATGCAAAAGGTGGTAAGAGAAAGTAATGGGGTAATGTGGATTCGGTCCCCGACTTTTGGAATAATGGAGGTGCGAAGGACATGTTGGATTGTCCTAGCATCTTTGACTAAAGAGCTAGTCTCTCCAACATGAAAGGGAGAGTTGGTTTGGCATAGAAAATGATTTGCAGCAGACCAGTTGAAGTCAGGATCAGAGACAGTTAAATGCAGCTTATCCCCGGTGGTGGATAGCTGTAGCAGTTTAGCACAGTCTTGATATGTGATCTCGGCCGGGCGTCGATTCACATAGAAGGTTAGGGCAGTGCAGGTAGCATTTATTCGGAGATTTGCAAAAAACTCAAACAAAAGTTTGGAGGCAAATGGGACTTCTAGAGTAAGAATGTAGCAGGGAGAAGTGTGAGCGAAGAGATCTAGTACCGAATATGAGAGGTAGGCAGGATTGATTATCCTGGAGAGAGTGATGCTGCATTCCTTGTAACGTCGGTAAGCAGCTTGATCCTCTACTTCCCTGAATAGAGGGTCCAGAGTGGCCCTCGAGGAACTTCCAAAAGCCTGTCAGACTGGCTTCCCACCAGCCATAGCAGGAGAATAGATAGTAAACAAGAGGAGAAGAGTTGTGAGGTGAAAAAACATGGCTGGAATGGTCTGAATTTAAAGAAACGGCCACATCGTCCAGGACAATCGTAGAATCATCCATGATGATATGGTTCAATAATTGTGTACAGGCTGATTGGTCAAAAAAGGCAGTCTGATCAACCGGGCCAATCAGATATTGGCCAGGGCTATTAGTCATAGGCGATCGTCCCGAGGAGTCAAGCCGGACGACCATTGAAAAAGCAGATCATCGGGCCAATTAGGTGTATCGTTCAGGACGATGCTCAATAATTGATCATACTAGAAAAATTTAAGACATTTTAAATATGTGCCACGTGTATCATCCAGGATGAACAGTGGATCGGCCAGGATGATTGTCCAATAATGGATCATCTGGGGCCAATTTTAAGGATTTTAAACATACTGACACGTGTACGTCCAGGACGATCAGGTGTATCGGCTAGGACGATCAGGTTTGTCGGCCAGAACGATATTAATAAAGGCATCGACTAGGATGAAAATGGTATCGTCCAAGACGATCAAAAAAGATTGTAACAGAGTTCAATAATATCGGCCAGGATGATAAGGGATCGTCCGGGATGATGAGTTACAGAAAGCTCAGAAAAGTTCAGCAGATGGAATTTTGAAGAGAAATTGTCATATCATCCAGGACGATAGAAATATCGGCTAGAACGATGTGACAAAAAGTTGAAAATCAAGTTCAGATGGAGATGATCAGAGAAAGCCCAAAAAAAATACAAACTAAAAATAACAAAAAAAATAGATAGAAACAAGGAAAAAAATGAAGTTTTTGGTTTTTAATTTTTGTTTTTTTTTTAGCAAAGCAAACATATGACAAATTGCCCAAATAATTAAATTTTAAAGATTTGAAAGATCAATGAGTTAACAATGCCATAATCAGAAAAAGGTAGAATATCCGATCCTGTTTACCCTAGCTCGAACTTCTTTCAGGATAAAAGTTATCTTTTAAAAACAAGAGGTCTAACTCAGAATAATTTGGATAAAAAAGACGATCCGTTCAAAACTTGGTTACAAATAAAATATCTTATAAAATAGTATACCAAAGTAATTTGTCTCTATCGTGGAATTTGAAATCAAGCCATTGAAAACATCAAATAACCCATGAGTCCTAAGTTTTAAAAGTTTTGAAAAGAGAGGATAGCTTGCATTTACTGAGCTCATTTTATGCCTCTTGTCACTTTGATTGGCTATTTGAGCATCTTTTGATTTTTAATACACTTTCGTGTATATAGTTTTCTTTTCAATTTGGCGTCATTGACCTCTTCCCTTTTTTTTTGCAAGCTAAAAAACTTTTTAACAAACCCATTAAAAAAAGTTCTTAGTTGTGATTATATCTTATAGATATTAGAGAAGCGGGGCTCTCTTTCTAACATAGAGAAGAACAAGCCACAAAACAAAAATTAAAGTCATATGATAAGTGCAACGGCAAGATTTCAATTAACTTGAAAGATATATAAGAACTTTGGATCATATATATAAGATAGACTATTGTAGCAAGATAAAAAAAGATCTTAATTTCAAAAACCATTTGTTAAAATGAGATAGACTTTTTGTTTAGAAAAGAAAACTATATCACCAAAAGAGGTTAGAGGGAGGGAAACCATCAACGGTGTTTTCTCCCTTTAACCGATTTAGAAATGCTAATCATTGGCCATAAATCTCCAAAGTTTAAGAACAAGGAAAAATCATCATAAAGAAAACAAAAGTTAAAAAAACTAGAACAAAAAAAAAAAAAAAAGACTAGAACAACTAAATAAAAACTAACACAAAAACAAAACATAACAATAATCAAAATGCAATTCAAGAATTTGTTAAGCAGTAAGTTTAGGCAGTTATGAGCTGCGAGCCTCTATTTGTCCAAGTATCATATGCTTCTCATGAGGTCTTTGGTGAGAGAAATCCTACAAGAATCAGCAGCTGTCAGACTTAGGAACCCAAATAGGTTTGGGTCCCTTCTCATAAAAAGTAGAGTGTAATGCATGTGTGTTATGCTGTGAATCATGCAATTTTGGTCTCCACACCCAATGTGTACTACGGTGAACAGTGCAAGTGTGTGAGATGTGTCCTAGTATGCCACATGAAAAAAATTTAACTCCAGGAAAAGGATTTCTTAAATGATTTGGGTTATTATGCCTCTTCCTAGGTCTTGGCTTTAGATCAAAAGTGGGTGCCATCCTATTTTCCTTAAGTGAGTTCAATTCATTTGTAAGCCTCAAGTTAATATTTTTCAAAGCATTATTATCAATCCTCAAGTAGCTCTCTATATCTTTAGATTTCTTAAAATCCGATTTAAGTGAGGTGTGTGAAACTTTTAATGCATCATGATTTTTGTTTAAATCATCAAATTCATCAAGTAGAGCCATGTCATTTGAATCAATCGTAGAATGATCTTTGAGAATAATTTCATGCTCTTTTTATATATTCGAAAGTTCCAACTTTAAACTAGCATGAGTCCTTTTAAGTTTTTTGTATGATGCATGAATTTTCTCACAAATTTCAAACAATTGATCATAGGTTGGTTTACATACCTCTTCTTCATCACTTTGATCAAGATGATCTTCTCCCATTAAGCATAAGTTTGTTGTTTCTTCTTCTGGTTTCATCTCTGATGAATCTGATGCAGAATCCGCCCAAAATGCCTTTTGGACTCTCTTATTGTCCTTCCTTAACTTAGGTTTCTCCTCACCCTTTTCTTTTCTTGAGTGATCTTCAAGTGTAGGACAATCAGCTCTCACATGTCCGGGTTTCCTGCATTCATAACAGATAACATCAGAAGATCCCTTTGAATATTTATTATCCGTACCTTTTCTCCAATGATGCTTTTGCTTCTTCCTTAGAAAGCTTCTGAATTGCCTTGAGATTAAGGTAAATTCATCGCTTTCAGACCCGGAAGAGTCAGAATCCAATTTGTGCACCTTCAGTGCCACCATTTTCTCCTTCTTCTTCTCACCTACATCAAGATTTCTTTGATTCACTCCTTGCTCGTAAGCAATGAGTGAGCCAAGTAACTTGTCAATCGAATAGGTGTTTAAATCCTTAGATTCAGTTATAGCAGTGATTTTAGCATCAAACAACGAAGGCAGGCATCTTAAAATCTTGTTCACTTTTAAAAAATTTGAAAGAACTCTTCCTAATGCATGCAATGAAGTAACAATCTGAGTGAACCGTGTATACATGTCAGAAATAGATTCAGAATGTTTCATACAAAAAACTTTGTAGTCATGCAAGAGAATGTTCAAACGGGATTATTTCACTTCATTGGTTCCTTCATAAGTAATGCATAACCTATCCCAAATTTCCTTACCAATTGAACAAGTGGTAACACGCATGTAATCCTCAGATTTCAAAGCACAGAAAAAACAGTTCAAACATTTTGCATTCAATTGAGCTAAATCTCTTTTATCGAAAGTCCATTAAGTAAAAGCAACTTCCATTTTAATTTCGTTAATTTCACGAGAAGGTGGAGAATACCCTTCTTTAATAAGAATCCACATGCGATAATTAATGGATTGTAAAAATGTTGCCATATGGGTTTTCCAAAAATCAAAAGGAATGTTATCAAACAAGGGAGGTCGTGTAAGCGAATATCCTTCAGTAGTGTTACGAATCCCAAAGTTAGCTATGGATCAAATTCAAAAAGTTTTCAAACTGAATTTTTATGAATCCCGCTTTGATACCACTTGAAAGTTCGTTAGGGATGTTAAGCCCTATAGAACTGGCCCAAGACTAACCAAGAGGGGGTGAATTGGTATTTTAAAAACTTTAATCAAAGCTCAACAAATTTCACAAACCAAAACACCACAAAACAAACAATGCAAAAATTTAAGTGCGAAAGCAGTAAAATCAAGAACACAAAGGTTTATAGTAGTTTGGTCAACTCGACCTACGTCCACTCCCCAGAGGCACCCTCAGAGTATTGCACTAAAATCGTGACTCTCCTTTAGGCCCCCACAGCTAGGCGGAGAAGCCCTTACAAACACCTCTTTTTAACACACCAGGCAAGGCAGAGAACCTTCCTCCTTTTGCTTCCTCCTAAAGCAGACAGAGAACCTCGATCACTTGCTGAAACTTATCTCTCCCAACCCTTCCAAGGACAAGAGACTCTAGGGAAGAAGAAGTTGAACAATGCTTGGAGCAACCCCTTGTGAATCCCCTCATAAGCTCCCCCTCACAAGATCCTCTCTCTCTCTCTCTTTCCCTCTCTCTCTCCTTTAGGTTTTCTCAGGTCAAGACAGCAACCAAGGATGTTCAAAAATGTTAAACTAAGCTCTTATAAAGAAGAGGTCAAAATATCTCATTAATTTCAAGTTGCCAACTTTATCGTCCAAGACGATATGGAAATCATCCTGGCCGATAAGTACAAATCTCAAAAGATCAGCCAGAGCATCATCCTGAATGCAAACTGGATGATTAAAAATTGACTTGATCGTCCAGGCCGATTTCATGATCATCCTGTACGATCAGTTCAAATCAGAGGAAAATCGTCTAGAGCATCGCCCTGAATTCGAGCTGTCTGATCCAGATCGGCCAGAACATCGCCTTGAATTTATGCTGGCCGATATTTATAGCCCAGGAGCAACTAAGGGTTTTTTTAATAGATCATCCTGGCAATCTCACGATCGTCCAGGACGATGTGATCGTATCAATCATCCTTAATTACTTCCTTGATTCCTGGATTTATTTAGGCATAATTGTGTGATATCGTCCATGCCGATATAAGAATCGTCCTGGCCGATTTCCAAAAATACAGAATACCTAAATTGATCATGGAGGCAAATTCTTTATGTATTGAGTATATCGTCCAGGCCGATCAGTTAATTACGGCTGCCATAACTAAGCAATCTTGATTAGAACCTCTATTTTGAACTCGATCATCCAGGCCGATTATAATATCGTCCTGGCCAATGTGAGTAAAAATAGAGATTTTAAATCTCTCAAGTGTGTGTGTATAGGGCTACTTAGCTTTAGTCACTACAAAGATTATAATTGACTCAAGAAGTGAAAAAAAAATTACAGACTGACTCAGACCTAGTCTACCCAATCTTGAGCTGGTTCCTATTATTGTCCAATCTTTGAGTCCTGAAAAGTCAGTAGAAAAAGGCATTCGTAGTGAAACAATATTTGTTTGTTATCATCAAAATCATAATCCAAAAATAGGTTTGTAATAATGGAGGTTCGAAGGACATGTTGAATTATGCGCGCATTTCTATTTAGTGATTGAATGAGAGGTTGGTGTTGATAGAATGCGGCGTTCCTAAGGACTCGATTAACATCATTCCAGTCAAAGTCGTTCGTGAGAAAAGAATAAACCATAGGCCCTTCAATAGATAGCCCAATGTATTGGGCAATGTCAGCTTTGGTAATTTTGACATTTTGATGACAAATAAAAGAGTGTAAAGTGAGGTTGTCGACGGTGTAGGCTAGATTTGTTAGGAATTCTAAAAGGAGTTCAGAGTTGTAAGGGAAGGCCAGGGTGAGAAGAATTTGGAGGGTGGTGGAAGCAAAGAGGTTCAGTACCTAGACGTTCAGAGCCTCCTGATTTAGCAGTCTGGATGGTGTGATTTTGCAGGCTTTGAACTTATGGTATGCATCCTCATTTTCTGCATTAAAAAATCGAGCGCTATGGCGGCGAGAGGAAGACGAGCTTCCTGCTACCATACGACCTCTCTTGCTGGAACTAGACATCGTGTAGAGGCTGAGTGATAGGTGAGAAGGAACAAGTTGAGTGAGTGAAGTGACAAGTGAAGATATCTGCCTATCCAGCCAATTTATAGAGTTTTCCTCACATCGTACAGTATGATCGTATATCGTACAGTACGATATGGTAATAATTATTCTGACGGATCATTTTGAGAAAAGGTAGTCAAAGCGTACAGTACAATCAATATCGTACAGTATGATCTGATGAATATCGATCGTCCCAAGGGTCGTCAGTACGACTTTTGACCAAAAGTATCGTACTGTATGAACAGGTGTATCGTACAGTACGAATGACATTAATATCATACCAAACTCCTTTATATCGATCTCATCCATTTGCTGAGGTGTATCGTACAGTATGAAGTGGATCTATCATATAGTACGAACACCAATAATAACATACCATCAAGCGTAAATTCGACCCAATCCGTTGATGATATGGATCATACAGTATGAAGAGGAGATATCGTACCGTACGATGAGCAATAATGTATCGTACAGTATGATGTAGGTCGTACGGTACGATCAACAGAGACAAAATTTACCGATAGGTATGTTCTGTGTAGATTAAGATATATCGTACAGTACGATTGGAGTATCGTACAGTACGATAATATAGAGTCAAATTTAGTGGTTTTTGTGTAGTGAGTGTGTGATGATCAGGAGCAACCTTAGAAGAATTTTTTTTTATGCAGTTATGTCTATGACACTCTTTACATCCATTTGATATAACTTTAAGTTCTTGAATCAAGCAAAAGCTAAGAGCACTCTTATTGCTTATAGTCCAGCAACAGGGGCAAATGTTTCTTCAAAGTCTATTCCCTCAATTTGGTTGTACCCCTTAGCTACTGGTCTAGCTTTATTCCTTATTATTGTTCCTAAATCATTCACCTTATTCTTGAAGACCCATTTTGTGATATCATCAAAATCTAATCCCAAAAACAGTTGTGTAAACAATCCCCCCTTTTTTATGATGCAAACAATATTCGATAATGTAATTGTCTTAAGAATAGTAATGCAAAACTAAACAAGCGTTCAAAGTTTTCGACAAGTACAAACATTACTACAAGTACAAACATACTACTCCCCTTTGACATCTCATAAAAGGAGAAAAACTATAAAAACAGAAACTAAAGCATACTTAAAAACCACAAAACTAAAGCAACTAAAAACACAATATAGAAAAGAAATAATCTACAGAAAACAGAAACTAAAAACTACTATAAACGATGGGATTCTCTGATCATCAGATGTGAGGGACTGGTGTTGGAGTCTTCTGAAAGTAGCCAGCTAGCCACAGTTAAACTGCAGCATTAATATTAGCTAGTCCTGTTCGTGCTGCTGTCTGGTAAGTAACATAGTTATCAAACTGGCGGTAAAGTCCCTCCGTGCGTTGCTCGTAGCGGGCAATATCCTCAGAAATGTTGCTTGCTCTTGTGCAGCAATGTATTGTGTCAACAGGGTCTCAACGATCAAACTCTCTGACTATACTAGTCAATACTAGTCGAGCTGTGCTGAAGAGGAACAGGGATTCAGGAGATGGCCGAAGGGACCGTTCTCCTCCTCGTGCTCCCTAAGTCCCCATCTCCTGGGTGGGAGACGACACTGTTGAAGGACATTGAATGAATATTGAGTAGCAGGGCGGCTATGTTGGGTGTGAGACAGAATATGGAAGATTGTATTTTGTGTTCAAGAAAAACCTAAATTTTTTGAATGATGGTCCCAAAAGCCATGTGGGTTTCCTCTTATGACCCGGATCATTGGATGTAGTTAAATGATCTATGTAACAAAGATTAGATCAAAGCCATTTAAATATCTCTATGGGCCATAGATGCAAAAGTAAGGTAAGAGAAAGTAATGGTAATTGGATTCGGTCCCCGACTTTGAATTAATAGAGTGCGAAGACATGGATTGTCCCTAGCATCTTGACTAAATAGCTAGTCTCCCAACATAAGGGAAGTTGTTTGCAATAGAAAATGATTGTAGCAGACCAGTTGAAGTCAGGATCAGAGACAGTAAATGCAGCTTATTCCCCGTGGTGGATAGCTGTTAGCAGTTTAGCACAGTCTTGATATGTGATTCACCGATTCGGCGATTCGATTCACATAGAGGTTTAGGGCATACAGTTAACACCCATTTATTGGAGATTTGACAAAAAATAATTCAAACAAAAGTTTGGAGGCAAATGGGACTCTTAGAAAGAATTAGCAGGGAGAGTCGGTGACGAAGGATCTAGTACCGAATATGAAAAGGTAGGCAGGATTGATATTATCCTGGAAGATAGATGCTGCCATTCCTAACGTCGGTAAAGCAGCTTGATCCTCTACTTCCCTGAATAGAGGGTCCAGATGGGCCCCTCGAGGAACTTCCAAAAGCCATGTCAACCGCTTTCCACCAGCCATAGCAGGAAATAGATTAGTAAACAAGAGGAAAGAGTTGCTGAAGTGTGAAAATAACATGGCGCTTGGAATTCTGAATTTAAAGAAACGACCACATCGCCAGACAACGTAGAATCATCCATGACTATATGGTTCAATAATTGTGTAACAGGACTGAATTTGGTCAAAAAAGGCAGTCTGATCAGCCGGCCAATCAGGTATTGTCCAGGCTATTTAGTCAATAGCTGATCGATGCCCGAGATTAAGCGGACGACCGTTTTGAAAAAAGCCAGGATCATCGGCAATTAGGTGTTATCTGTTCAGACGTATGCTCAATAATTGATCAACTGGATAAATTTAAGACATTTTAAAATTGTGCCACGTTATCATCCGGCGATGAACAGGGATCACCAGGATGTATTGTCCAATTAATGGATCATCCGGGGCCAATTTTAAGGATTTAAAACATACTGGACACGTGTACGTCAAGTAAGATCAGGATGTATCGGCTAGGACATCAGGTTGCGGCCAGAACGATTATAATAAAGCATCAAACCATTATGTATATAAAGCACTTCGACCGGATGAAAATGGATCGCCCCAAGATGACAAAAGATCATAACAGAGTATCAATAATATCGCCAGGCTATAAGGATCGTCCGGATGATGATTACAGAAAGCTACAAAAAAGTTCAGCAATGGAATTTAAGAGAAAATTGTCATATCACCAAGCGATAGAAATTATCGCCTAGAACGATGTGACAAAAAGTGAAAATCAAGTTCAGATAGTATGATCAAGAGAAAGCCCAAAAAAAATACCAACGAAAAATAACAGAAAAACAAATATAAATCAATGGAAAAAATAAATGAAGTTTTGTTTCTAATTTCTTTTTTTTTTTTTAGCCAAAGCAAACATATGACAAATTGCCCAAATTTTAATTAAATTTTTAAAGATTTGAAAAGATCAATGAGGTAACAATGCCATAATCAGAAAAAAGGTAGAATATCCGATCCTTTTACCCAGCTGACTTCTTCAGTCGAATAAAGTTATTCTTTTAAAAAACAATAGTTCTTATACTCAGAAATAATTTGGATAAAAAGGACATCCGTTTTCAAAACTTTGTTACAAATAAAATTATCTATAAAATAGGTTATACCCAAAGTAATTTGTCCTCTATGCGCTGAAATTTGGAAATCAAAGCCATTGAAAACATCAAATAACCCATGAGTTCCTAAGTTTTAAAAGTTGAAAAGAGAGGATACTTGCATTACTGAGCCATTTTTATGCCTTCTGCACTTTGATTGCTCTTTGAGATCTTTTATTTAAACACTGGTATTATTTTCAAATTTGGCCGTATTGAACCTTCTTCCCTTTTTTTTGCAAGCTAAAAAACTCTTTAACAAACCCTTAAAAAAATTTCTTAGTTTGATTATATCTTATACATATTAGAGAGGGGCTCTCTTTCTAACATAGAGAAGAAACAAGCCACAAAACAAAAATTAAATCATATGATAGGGCAACGGCAAATTTCAATTAACTTGAAAGATATATAAGAACTTTGGATCATATATATAAGATAACTATTGTACAAGATAACAAAAAGACTGTTAATTCAAAACCATTTGTTAAATGAATAACCTTTTGTTTAGAAAAAGAAAACTATAATCACCAAAAGAGGTTAGAGGAAGAAACCATCAACGGTGTTTCTCCCTTTTAACCAATTTAGGAAATGACTAAATCATTGGCCAACAATCTCCATATTAGTTTAAGAAACAAGGAGAAACATCATATAAAGAAAACCAAAATTAAAAAAAGACTAAAAACAACAAATAAAAACTAACATCAAAATAACAACAACATTTGAAATACAAATGCAATTAAGAATTTGTTAAGCAGTAAGTTTAGATTATGGAGCTTCGAGCCTCTAGTTTAGTCCAATGTAATCATTATGCTTCTCATTGAGGTCTTGGGTGAGAGAATATCACTGCAAGATATCAGCTAAGCTGTTTAGACTGTAGGAACCCAATATGGTCGCCTTCTCATAAAAAGTAGAGTTAATGCATTGTGTTATGCTGTGAATCAGCAATTGTCTCGTCCACACGCCCAATGTTGTACGTACGGTAACAGTGACGTGCAATGTGGAATGTGTGCCTAGTTATGCCACATGAAAAAAATTAACTCCAGGAAAAGATTTATTATTAATGATTGGTATTTGCCTTTCCTAGGTCTTTGCTTTAGATCAAAAGTGGGCGCTGCCATCTATTTTCCTTAAGTGAGTTCAATTCATTTGTAAGCCTCCAAGTTAATATTTTTCAAAGCTATTATTATCATTATCCTCAATTAGCTCTCTATATCTTTTAGATTTCTAAAATCAGATGTTAAGTGAGGTGCTTGTGAAACTTTAATGCATCATGATTTTGTTTTAAAATCATCTTAAAATTCATTCACTTAATAGTTAGAGCCATTTCATTTGATCAATCGTAGAATGACTTGAGAAGAATTTCTATGCTGCTTTTATATCATATTCGGAAAGTTTCCAACTTTAACCTTAGTCATGAGTCCTTTAGTTTTTTGTATAGCATGAATTTTCTCCACAAATTCAAACAATTATCATAGGTTGGTTTTACATACCTCTTCTTTAGTCACTTTGATCAGATGATCTTCTCCCATTAAGCATAGTTGTTGGTTCTTCTTTCTGGTTTCCTTTGATAATCTGAGCAAGAATCCGCCCTAAAATTGCCTTTGGGACTCTCTTATTTCCTCCTAACTTAGGTTCTCCCTCACCCTTTCTTTCTTGAGTATCTTCAAGTGTTAGGACAATCAGCTCTCACATGTCCGTTGTCCTGCATTCAAACAGATTAACATCAGAAAAGATCCTCTTTGAAATTATTATCCAGTACCTTTGTCTCCATATGCAGTCTTTTGCTTCTCCTGGAAAGCTCTGAATTCCTTGATGATTAAGCAAATGTCATCGCTTTCAGACCTCGAAGAGTCATGAATCCAATTTGTGCACCTTTCAGTGCCTACCATTTTCTCCTTCTTTCTTCTCACTACATCTAAGATTCTTTATTCACTCCTGCTCAGTAAGCAATGAGTTGAGCCAAGGTATACTGTCAATTCGAATAGGTGTTTAAATCCTAGATTCAGTTTATAGCAGTGATTTTGAGCCTATCAAACAACAAATGGCTAACTCTTAAGATCTTGTTCACTTTTTAAAAAAATTTGAAAAAACTTTCCTTAATGCATGCAATAAAAACAGATCTGAGGAACCTGTTATACATTAGAAATTAGATTAGAAGTTTCATAACAAAAAACTTTTATCAGGAATGAGATGTAAAGGGTATTATTTCACTTCATTTGGTTCCTTCATAAGTAGATGCATAACCTATCCCAAATTCCTTACCAGTTTAACTAAGTGGAAAAACAGCATGTAATCCTCAGATTTAAAGGCCACAGAAAAAAAAACAGTTTCAAACATTTTGCATTCATATTAGCTAAATCTCTTTTATCAAGATCCATTCAGTTAAATAGCAACTCATTTTAAATTTTTGATTCGACGAGAAGGGGTGAGAATACCCTCTAATAAGCAATCCACATGATAATTAATGAGATTGTAAAAACGTTGCCCCAAGGTTTTCCAAAATCAAAAAGAATTTATCAAACAAGGTGAGGGTCGGTAAGCGAAATCTCAGTAGTGATTTCACGAATCCCAAAGTGTCACTATGATCCCAAATATAAAGAAATTTCAAACTAATTTTATAATCCCGCCATTCAACCACTTGAAAGTCATTAGGGATGTTAAGCCCTATATGAACGCCCAAGACTAACCAAGAGGGTGATGTATTTTTTTTAAAACGTTAATCAAAGGCTCAGATCTTTAAATTTTACAAAATAATTATACCACAAAACAAACAATTCCAAAAAATATAATTGCGAAACATAAAATCAAGAACACAGAAGGGTTTTATAAGTATTTGGTCAACTCGCCTACGTCCACATCCCCATGCACCCTAGCAGTCATTGCACTAAATCGTGACTCTCCTTAGGCCCACACAGCTAGGCGGATAAGCCCTACAAACAACCTCTTTTTAACTACACCAAGGCAAGCAGAGAACTTCCTCCTTTTGCTTGCCGCCTCCTAACATGCAGACAGAGAACCCGATTCACTGCTGTAAACTTATCTTCTCCCAACCCTTCCAAGGAAAGAGACTTTAGGGAGAAGAAGTTCTTGAACAATTTCGCTTGGAGCAACCCCTTGTAAATCCCCTCATAAATCCCCTCACAAAATCCTCTCTCCTCTCTCTCTCCCTCTCTCTCTCCTTTAGGTTTTCTCATTCAAGAATCAGCACCAAGATGTTCAAAAAGATGTTTTAAACTAATCTCTTATTAAAGTAATGAGGTCAAAATATTCTTATTTAATTCAAATTCGCCAACTTTTCGTCCAAAAGATGCATATAAAGATATCGCTGCCATTAAGTACATAAATTCTCAATATAAGATCAGCCAACATGCACATCCTGAACGCAAACTGCATGATTAAAAATTGACTTGTATCGTCCATGGCCGACTAGATCATCCTGTACATCTTAGTTCAAATCAGAGGAAAATCGTTCTTAGAGCATCACCCTGAATTCGATGCTGTCTGATCCAGATCGGGCTCAAACATCGCCTGATTTATCTGGACGTATTTATAGCCCAGGAGCAACTAAGGTTTTTTTAATAGTATCATACCTGCCATATACTCTACGACGTCCAAGACGATTGATCGTTATCAATATATCCTTAATACTTCCTTGGGATTCCTTGTATTATTTAGCATAATGTGTGATAGTCGTCCAGCAGATATAAGAATCGTCCTGGGCCGATATTCCAAAAATACAGTAATACCTTAAATTTGATCAATGGAGGAAAATTCTTATGTATTGAGTGATATCTGTCCAGGTCGAATCATTTAATACGGTTCCATAACTTAACAATCCTGAGTGTAAAAAGCCTCTTATTTAACTCGATCAATCCAGCCATTAATGATTCCTGGCCAATGTCGAGTAAAAATAGAGATTTAAATCTCTTCAAGTTGTTGTTATTAGGGTACTTACATATTAGTTCACGACAGAAGTATAATTGACTCAAGAAGTGAAAAAATGAAATTACAGATCTGACTCAAGACTAGTCTACCCCAACTGAGCTTTCCTTGATTATCTGTCCAATTCTTTGAGTCACTGAAAAGTCAGTAGAAAAATGCGGCATTCGTAGTAAACAAGCATTTGTGTTACTCATCAAAATCAAATCCAAAAGAAATTGTGTATAAAAGAGGTTCTAAGAACATTTCTTGAACTTATGGCGCGCATTTCTATTTAGTGATTGAAGAGGAGGTTGTGTTGATTAGAATGCGGGCTCCTAAGACTCGAGTAACATCATCCAGTCAAATTCGTTCTGTGAGATAAGAATAAACCATAGGCCCTTCAAGTAGATAGACCCAAGTTAAGTTGGGCGAATGTCAGCTTTGGTAATTCTGACATTTTGATTGACAAATAAAAGAGTAGTAAAGTGAATGGTTGTCGACGGTGTAGCTGTTAGTATGTGTAGAATTCTAAAAGGAGTTCAGAGTTTAAGGTAAGCCGGTAAAGAATTTGGAGGTGGTGAAGCAAAAGAGTTCTGGAGTACCTAGACGTTCAGACCTTCCTATTTAGCAGTCTGGATGGTGTGATTTTGCAGGCTTTGAACTTGGTATGCATCCTCATTTCTGCATTTAAAAAAATTGTAGCGCATGCGCGATGAGGAAGACGAGCTTTCCACTACCATATGCGACCCTTCTTGCTGGAAACTAACAGTCTGTGTAGAGGCTGGTAGTGATAGGTAGAAGGAACAGTGGAGTGATGAAGAGTGAGAAGTGACAATTGAAGAATCTGCCTATCCAGCCAATATTATAGAGTTTCCTAACATCTACAGTAGTTGATCGTATATCGTTTACAGTATATATGGTAATATTATATTTCGAATGGTCATGTCGAGAAAATGTAGCAAACGTTACAGGTACAATCAATATCGTGTACAGTAGTTGTCCGTATGATAATATCGACGTCCCAAGGGTCCACCAGGTACTACTTTTGACCAAAAGTATGTACTGTTGAAACAGTGTATCGGTACAGTACGAATGGACATTTAATATCATATCCAAACTCCTTTATAGCGATCTCATCCATTTGCTGAGGTGTATCGTACAGTATTGAAGTGATCATTCATATAGTATGAACCCATAGTAATAACATACCATCAAGGCAAATTGACCCAATCCGTTTATGAATGGTATGCAATACAGTAATGAAGAGGAACTTATCGTACCGACATTGAGCAAAATGTATTCTACAGTATATGTAGTCGTACGGTACGATCAACAGAGACAAAATTTACGATACGTATTCTGTGTGATTAAAATACGTACAATACGATGAGTATCGTACAGTTTTACGATAAATAGAGTCAAATTTAGTGGTTTTGTTGTAGTGAGTGTTTGATGATCAGGGAGCATCCTTAGAAGAATTTTTTTATGCAGGTGTTAGCGTATTGACACCTAATCTAGTCCTTCAAGTCTTAAAGGTTCGAATGCTAAAGGTTTTGTGAATATGTCAGCCAATTATCTCGTAGCGATGTATGCAATCGTATATCCCGCTAGCAACTTGATCTCTTAATGAAATGGTGTCTATTCTAAATTTGTGTTTGTCGAGATGTGCTGAATTGTCGTTCTAGAGAGCAATATGCACTGTGTGTATCACACAGAATTGAAAATGTTTCCTACAGGGTAGGCAAGACAAGAATTTATTGTTTGACCATATACTTGTTGCAATCAGTAACTTCTTACTGCCAATATTATCTTGCCCGGTGTTGGAAAGTGCTACTGGTTCTGCTTCCGTTACATCTGG
>NW_021319375.1:1260715-1300817 GCF_001605985.2 Dendrobium catenatum
TACCAAGAAACTAATGATTGTCCTATGAATTGGCAGGTACCAGAGGTGCTTTTTCTATCTATCCTACATCCTACAAAATCAAAATCTGAGTACCCTAAGATATCAAAGGAAGTGTTGTGCCTAGGATACCAAATTCCTAAGTTTGGGGTGCCTAGTAGATATCTAAGAATTCTTTTGACAGCAGTTAAGTGAGACTCTTTAGGATCAGCTTGAAAATGGGCACATAAGCACACACTAAACATTATGTTCGGTCTACTGGCAGTCAGGTAATAAAGGGACCCAATCATTCCTCTATATTTTTTTTGATCTACTGATTTTTCACTAGGATCTTTGTCTAATTGAATTTTTGAGCTCATAGGAGTGTTCATGGGTTTAGTACTATCCATTTCATATTTTTTCAAAATATCCTTAATATACTTTGTTTGGCTAAGAAAAGTTTTGTTATCCATTTGTTTTACACTAAAGCCAAGAAAGTAGTTAAGTTCTCCCATCATGCTCATTTCAAACTCATTACTCATTGTTTTTGAAAATTCATCACATAACATTTTATCTGAAGATCCAAATAGAATGTCATCCACGTAAATTTGAACAATTATAATTTCTTTTTTGACCTTTTATGAAAAGAGTGTAGTATCTATACAACCTTTTTCAAATCCTCTATCCAATAGGAATGAGCTAAGTCTTTCATACTATGCTCTAGGTGCTTTCTTTAATCCATAAAGTGCCTTCTTTAATTTGAATACTTGGTTTGGAAATTGTGAACTTTCAAATTTGGAGGGTTTCTCAACATAGACATCTTCCTTAATCATCCCGTTCAAAAACGCACTCTTTACATCCATTTGATATAACTTAAAGTTCTTGAATCAAGCAAAAGCTAAGAGCACTCTTATTGCTTCTAGTCCAGCAACAGGGGCAAATGTTTCTTCAAAGTCTATTCCCTCAATTTGGTTGTACCCCTTAGCTACTAGTCTAGCTTTATTCCTTATTATTGTTCCTAAATCATTCACCTTATTCTTGAAGACCCATTTTGTCCCAACCACATGTTGTTCCTTAGGTCTCTTGACTAACTCCTAAACATCATTCCTGGTGAATTGGTTCAGCTCTTCTTGCATTGCTAGAATCCAAAAATCATCTCCTAAGACTTGATCTATACTTGTGGGATCTATCATAGAGATGAATGCTGAATGGCTAACCTCCTTCCTAAGTATATGCCTAGTTCTTACACCTTCTAAAATGTCTCCTAAAATCAGATCTTTAGGATGACTAGAAGAATATCTCCATTCTCTAGGCAAAACTTCCTGAGGTTCTACCCTTTCTCCTAAGGTCATAGTCTCTACTCCTTGAATTGCCTCTATTTCATCATCTTCAATTTTAGATTCAGAGGGCTTATCTGATTCATCAAATACTACATGGGTGGACTCTTCTACTACAAGGTTCTCTTATTAAAGATTCTATAGGCCTTACCTACAAATGAATAATCTAAGAAGACACTCTCATCAGACTTGGGATCAAATTTTCCTAAGGGATGTTTACCATTATTCAAGATAAAGCATTTGCACCCAAAGACATGTAAGTGTGAAAGGTTTGGTGTCCTACCCTTAAGGAGTTCATAAGGAGTTTTGTTCAGCTTAGATCTAATGTTCACCCTATTTAAAACATAACATGCTGTGTTGACTGCTTCTGCCCAAAAGTATCTAGGAAGGGTGTACTCCGCAAACATTGCCCTAGCGGCTTCTACCAAGGTTATATTCTTCCTTTATGCTATACCATTTTGCGAGGTTCTAGGAGATGAGAAATTTATTCTTATCCTAGCTATTGACAGAACTGATTCAAATCTATAATTTTGAAATCTCCGACCATGATCGCTATACTGTTGAGATTTCACAATCCTAATTTCCGTTGTAATCTAATGTTGGATTAAAACCTTAAATCCTCAAAAAGACAATATTTTTTATTGTGCTAAGAAATCGTTACTACCCAATGGTAATCTAGTAATTTCATCTACAAATTCACAAACCATAATTTTTCCCACCTAGCTAGCGTACTACGGTCCAAATAATCCATGTGTAGGATTTCTGTGCCTAGCATGTCACATTCTCTAATTGAATGAGAAAACGATGATTGACTTGTTTCCTATTCTTAAGCATGCACAAATATGATTCCTTGTGAAATTCTTACTAGGTTTTTCTTAGTGTATGTTCTAGAGAGTTTTCATAACTGAGCATGCATAGTCTCCTTTATGGCCATATGCCACGCATCATCAACTATTGTTTCAATACTATAAATGAATTTGAACTATCAATGCAATAAAGGCTAGACATAGTAAACATTATGCATTTCGTTTCTTTAAACTAGTTTATCATTTATGTAACTATATCAGTCATTATCAGGATAAATAATGGTTTAATTATCAAAACCTTATCACCAGTGCAGTTTGACTATATGCTATATTAAGTATGCTTCAAAAACCATCAACTGAATAGTTAATTATTCAATAAAATAAATTTAGTGTTACCAACAATACCTGAGCCTAGTTCACCTTTCCTATATTGTTTCTCCCCAAATTACGTTGCCTCCATTTCTGTCGTCCCAGTAGAATGCAACTTCTTCTGATATCTCCAGTCATGTGTGCCATTCTACTATCCAGTACCACATTTGCTCTAAACTACGGTCTTTTGCTGGAAGCAATCCTACAATTTCATTTCAATGCATTGATTAGGAACCCAGTAGTTTGGGTTCCCTTATGCGTTGCATGATGAGATGTATGCATTTGTGCTTATGGATGCCAGTTTAGTCTCCATACTAAAAGTGTTGTCTATGGTGAATTATATGTAGCGCTAGTGATCTTCCTGATAGTCATCAAGAGAGAAGCACCTACATCACCAGGAAATGGGTTTTACTAACCTATGTGGGTGGTGGTGCCTCTTCCAAAGTGATGTGATGCATGCTTGTATTGGGTTGACTAGTGTTGACTATATGTGAGTTGATGCAATTTCTTTTCATATCTTTGATTCTTATCTGGAAAATGTTGTTATATGTCATCCTGATGAACTTTCTATTTTTAATAATGTCACTGTATTCTCACTATGTTCTAAGCGTCTAAGTTGTGTCTAATCTATGGAAAAGCCTCTTCTAGCAACTATGATGATTTCATGTTTCATGCATTTCAGTTATTTCAATTGCTTTCTTATTTAAATGCTTATTTTCATTATCGTGCATCTTAAGAAGTTAAGTATATGATCTCATCTAAATCAAAATTTTCCTTAAAACAAGTTTAGCATGCCTATTTGTAAAGAACTAAATTTCATTATTTAAGCTTGGCATGCATCTTTTTCATACTTCCTATACGTCATGGATATCTCAAAAATAAAGATAATAATGTCTTCTAGTATGAAATTGATCATACCTCATCTTATCCATTTTGATCAAGGTTATCATTACCAAGTAAGACACACAATTTGTTATTTTCTCCTCTGCTTCTCTTTTGATGATCTGAGGCAAAGTCGGCCAAGAAGTTTTTGTGTCTTTATCTTTCTTGTCGATTGGCTTTTGCATCATCACCTTTCTCCTTAGTTGGGCTCTTTTAGATTGGTGCAATCGATCGAAGTTGACCTGCTTCTGACTCAAATAGATTGTATCAGAGAAACCTATATTGGACCTTCAATCTTACCTTATTCTCCAGCTGTTCTGATGACGCTTATGTTTTTTCTTCAGTAAGTTTTGAACTGTCGATGTCATCAGCCTATCTCACCTCTTTCCTTCCCTACAGAGCTTTCACTTTCTGATCTTGCTTTAATGCCATCTTTCCCTCCTTTTCTTCTTTTCAGCCTGCATCACCTTTTCTTTGACCACTCCGCTGTTATCGATGAGTGACCCTATCAATTATCAATAGAAAAACATTAATAAGTCTAATTCAATATTAGAGTTATCTTTGCATCATATGAACTAGGTAAGCATCTAAGAATTTTATTAACTTTCTCAGAATTTGAAATCTCTCTACCTAATGCATGCAAGGATGTCACGATTTGGGTGAACCTAGTGTACATGTCAGATATTGTTTCGCTAGGTTTCATACGAAAGAGTTCATAATCATGTAATAAAATGTTAAGCCTAGACTATTTTACTTCACTTGTTTTTTCATAAGTGATGCACAGTATATCCCAAATCTCCTTACTAGTGGCACAGTTAAAAACTCTCATATAATCCTCAGACTTCAATGCACAAAAAAAAGCAATTTAAACACTTAGCATTCAGTTGAGCTAAATCCCTATCCTCATTGCTCCATTCATTAAAAGGTACAGAAGTTTTCAATCCATTGCCAATTTTAAACGGTGCAACATATCCATCATTCACTAACATCCACATGCGGTAATCAATAGACTATAAAAAAGTAGACATTCTAAATTTCCAGAAATCAAACGTAATGTTATCAAAAAGAGGTGGACGGGTTATTGAATAACTCTCCGCAGTATTGCGATTACCAAAATGCGACATGATCATTTTTTCAAGGTTTTCTAATACACTATTTTTGAAAAATAGGCTCTGATACCAATTGAAATTACTAGATGGACAAGAGGGGGGTGAATTGTGAAAGATTTATAGCAATAAATAAAACCTAAACAGGAGTTCTAATATTTTTGATATTTTATAAGGTTTTAACATAAAAAACAACGTACAACAATGGAATCCTATTCAATCACAATATTTTACCAAGTAGTTATATTGAAAATAAAAAAATGAACGCAAGGATAAAAACAATAAGGAAAAAGCACACTAGATTTTTATAGTGGTTCGGTCAAACCATGACCTACGTCCACTCCCCGGAGTCCTCCGCTCCGGGTATTTCACTACATGCAATAGCTCTCCTTTTACCCCCCCTTGGCAAGCAGAGAAGCCCTTACAGTACTCCCTTTCACCAACCCGGCGTGGCGGAGTGCCAAACTCTGTTTTCACCCTCCTGGCGACGGCAAAGAACCTTCTCATTTTTCTCCCTCCTGGAGAAGGAAGAGTACCTCGAGGACACGGATGTAGAAGAGCCTTCCCCTTGGAGATCCTCCCACAAATTCTTCTAGGGCCACAGGAGGAATAAGATGTAACAAGTTCAGAGCAACCGTGTGATCTCCCTCACACCTCTTCTCCCTCTCAACGCTCACCTTCTCCTTCCTCTCTCAAACCCTAAAGAACTTCTCAAGAGCTCTCTCCCTTTGAAGCCCTCTCTAACAATGTTCTCCTCATTGATTCACACACTGAAAACATTACTATTTTGATACCTAAAAATGGGCTCCAAAATCCCTGAAATCTCAAAGTAGCCATTACTATCGTACAATACGGTTTATAATCATACCGTATGATATGCATAAAAAGACTTCGTCCTGGTACGAAGTTGTATGAACAGTTCAAAAACATTCGTACAGTATGATAATGAATCATATAATACTATCAACGACACAACTGTTCGTACAGGACGATAGCCGGGATGATCAAAAGTCATCTCTGTTCATCATATGTTACGATTTGCATCGTACAGTACGATGAGACAAAAACTAAGGGATCGTCAAGGACGATATCCGGGACAAACATAATTTGTCTCTGTTCATTATATTGTATGAATGGGTTTGTACAGTACGATGTTCAAATTGTAATTAGGCCTTGATTTCTTGCACTAATCACGGGTTAATTTAGGTAAGGATTTAAAATGAATCGTACAGTACGAACGTATTCGTATGGTACGAACGGTGTAAAATAACTTACTTAAGTTGAAATGACGGCTAGGGTTTTGGATTTGAACACATCGTACAGTATGATTTACATTCTTATGAATCTATTCACAGAATCGTCCTACAAAGCACTGATCGTACGGTACGAAATAACATCGTATAGTACGATCTATAAAGAAAGAAATCTCTAAATTTTATATTTAAAAAAAACTCTCCCCCTGTGTGTGTGCATGGTTGCTCAGACTTTTATGCATTTTATAGCCAAACTCAAGAAAATAAAAATAAAATAAATAACAAAATACATTGTCAGACTCATACTCCTAATCTACCCACTCTTGAGTCTTCCTGTCGTCCTGAGTAGCTTGTGATCTTCCTGAAATGTTAGTACTCACGGACAATAGCAAACAAAATAATATTCATTGAATAGATAATTCAAACATCATTATTTGTCATCATCAAAATCTCAAACTCGGGGTCATGGGTTACAATAGTCCTTTGGTAGAAAGTCTTATATGTTCTGCTAAATTAGCCTTGTTGATTTCTACGTGTTATCGGTAAAGAAAGGAGATCATGGTAGAGATTTCCAGATTTAGCCTAAGGTTGGTTAATAATTCATAAAGAATTTTAGAATTGTAGGGAAAAGCCAGTGTGAGAAGAAATTGAAGAGTAGTAGAGGCAAAGAGGTTCATCACCTCAAAGTTTAGTGCTGGTTGATTTAACATTCGAGGAGGGGTGATTTTTGTCTACTTATACTTATAATACTCATATTCATCCCTTATTGATAGGGAATGATCTTCAAAATGATGAGAGGAGGAGGAGCTCCTCTGAGTTATTATGACATGTTTGTTTCTACCTGCCATTGGATAAGAAGGTTTAGATGGTATCAGTTTGAGAGAGTAGTGAGTTGAGTAAATTGAAACATTTAAATCCTTCAAATTTATAAATTTTACATAGATTGTACAGTACAATCAAGGTTCATATAATTTGATTATGGAAGTTAATTCATTTGGATGACTTGTCAGAAAAAGTGGTCAAATTATATAGTACGATCGCGCATCATACTAGATGATCTTAACAAATTATGATCATATTAAAGAGCGTCGGTACGATATTTGATGAAAAGTATCATATAGTATGAAAACATTTTTATACAGTATGAAATGCAATAATTATTGTATCGGCCGAACTAAATTCATACCAATCCAATTTTATATATTTATCATATAGTACGAAGAGAGGTATCGTACTGTACGATTGTCAATAATTTCATACCAAATGAAATGAATTCCTCAATGGTTAATTACACATAGACCATACAGTACGAGTAATAATTTGTATAATATTATATACATATCATTGATCTAATCTGGACAGTTGATTAAATGAAGGGTTGTGATATGTGCATTTGTACATTTAATATAGTACGAATGTGGATCATACAATACTATAAGAATAAAATTTTGAAAGATTTTGTGAGTTAGTGAGGTGTGTGTGTGATGATCAAGAACAATCTTAAATTTTATTTTTTTTTTAATTAAATATATAACAACAAATAATAACACATAAACATGTAAAAGAACAAACACATACATGTTAACACATGTCGATGAATGATTTCTAATATTTTTTTTATTTATCTTAAATTAATCATGAATATATATAAACTAGGAGTTTTATGAATATGTCTACCAATTGATCTCCTATAGCTATATGATGTAATTCTATATCTCCCTTGGTTACATGATCTCTTATAAAGTGGTTCCTAATGTTTATATCCTTTGTGTGTGAATATTGAATTGGATTTTTAGATATACAAATAGTACTAGTGTTGTCACACATAATTGGAATGATTCCTACAGGTAGTTCAATATCTAAGACTTACTACTTTAGTCATAAGTCTTGAGCAGCATAGCTCCCTACTGCTGTATATTTTGCCTCAACTATGGAAAGGGCTACTGAGTTCTATTTTCTATTGGACTAGGAAACTAAATATTGTCATATGAATAGGCAGGTTCAAGAAGTGTTTTTTTCTATCTACCCTACTTCTTGTAAAATTAGAATCTAAATATCATATTATTTCAAAGTAAGTGTTGTGTCTAGGATACCAAATTCCTAGGTTTAGAGTGCCTAACAAGTATCCAAGGATTCTCCTAACAGCAATTGTGTGGAATTCTTTTAGATTAGCTTGAAATCTAGCATAAAGGCAAATGTTAAATATAATATTTGGTCTACTAGCAGTTAAGTAAAATAGTGATACAATTATTCTCCTATACTTTTTCTATATACTAATTTTCCATTTAGGTCCTTGTCTAATTGAATGGCAGAGCTCATGGGATTGTTCCTGACCTTTGTATTGCCCATTTCATATTTTTAAAGGATGTCCTTGATGTACTTAGGTTGGCTAAGGAAGGTTTCATCGTCGATGTGATTCACATAAAATCCAAAAAAGTAGTTTAGCTCTCTCATCATACGTATCACAAATTCTTTACTTATTCTTTTTAAAAATTTATCACATAGTTTTTTTATTTGGGGATCCAAAGAAGATGTCATCAACATAGATTCGGACAATGACTAAACCTTCTCTTTCTTTTTTAAGGAATAAGGTGGTGTCTACACTACCCTTAACAAAGCCTCTATATAAAAGGAAAGTTCTTAGCCTTTCATACTTGGCTCTAGGTGCTTACTTCAACCCATATAAGGCCTTCTTTAGATTGAATACATATTTTGGGAACTGTAAATTTTTTAAAACCTAGGGGTTGCTCAACATAAATATCCTCCTGAATTATCCTATTTAGGAAGGCACTCTTATCATCCATTTGATACAGTTTAAAACCCTTAAAGCAAGCAAATGCTAATAAAACCCTAATACTTCTAATCTAGCTACAAGAGTAAAAGTTTCCTCAAAATCTATTCCTATTATCTAATTATACCTCTTAGCTCTAGTCTGGAATTATTCCTCACAACTATTTTAGAATCATTCATCTTATTTTAAAAAGACCCACTTTGTTCCAACCATTTTCTAGTCCTTAGGTTTCTTGACTAGTTCACAAACATCATTTCTTTTAAGTTATTCTAGCTCTTATTACATTACAAGGATCCAAAATTCATAAACTAGGACTTGATCTATATTGATGGGTTCTATCATAAAGATAAAAGATGAATGATTAACTTCCTTCCTAAATCCATGCCTAGTTCTAACACCTTCAGATGGGTCTCCTAAAATAAGTTATTTAGGATAAATAAAATAATATCTCCATTATCTAGGAAATTTTTCTTGAGGTTCTATTCTCTCTCCTATAGAAATTTCATCTACCCCATGATTGACCTCCACTTCATTATCTTCAAGTTTAGATTCATAAATCTTATATAATTTATCAAATGCCACATGGGTAGACTCTTCATCAAACATGGGGTCAAATTTTCATAAGGTAATTTTCCATTGATTAAGATGAAGCATTTACAGTTCATAGGGTGTCTTATTAAGTTTGAATCTAATATTCACCCTATTTAAAATATAACAAGCAGTATTCACTGCTTTGCTAAAAAATATCTAGGAAGTGAATACTCAGTAAGCATTACCCTAGTATCTTCCACCAAGGTTTTGTTTTTCCTTTTAGCTATTTTATTCTGCTGGGGAGTCCTAGGGGTAGAGAAATTATATTATATTCCTATCTCTTAACAAAAGGATCCAAATTTATCATTTTCAAACTCTCCACCATGATCACTATAAATTGTTGAGATTTTATATCCTAATTTCCTTTGAGTTTAGGTGGAGAAGTTCCAAATTCCTCAATACTCACTCCTATGTGCTAAGAATCTAACCCAAGTAAATCTAGAGTAGTAATCCACTATTTTAAATCCATATTTCTTCCCTCCTATGCTGGTTGTACTAACCAATATGAAGGATTTCTAGTGGCCTAGAGGTGTTGATATCTTTGATTAAATGAGATGAAGACCTTATTTGCTTTCTTAGTTTGCAGGAATCACATAGGTGATCCTTGGTGAAGTCGAACTAAGGTATGCCTCAAACTAGGTTTTCCCAGGTGATATTCGTAAGAGTCTTCATGCTCGTATAACATAGTCTTATATGTTATAGCCAAAACTCATCAATTATAGTTTTTAAGCATAAGGAATTTGAATATTCAATGCAATTTAAGTCTAACATATAAATATTATTTATTTATATTTCTTCTAACATAAGTTTTTTATTTAAGCTAATCATGCATTTGTTAGAAAGAAATTTAATATCAAAGCCTTTATCACATAGTTGACTAATACTCAATAGATTATACTTTAAACCATCAACTAATAAGACATTTTCAATCATAAAGTTTTTAGAGTTGCTAATTATACATTAACCCACCACTTTCCTAGTGGTGTTGTCTCCTAATGCCACCTTTCCTCCTAACCTGGCCTCCAGTGTGATGAACTGCTTCATATCACCAGTCATATGCCTCAAGCATCCACTATCCATGTACCATAAGCTCTCACTAGGCCTTTTATGAAAGCACTCATATATAGTAATTCAGAGGTTAGATTTGGGAACCTAAGTGAGTTATGGTTCCACCTTATGCTTAATTGAATGAGATGAATGCATATTATGATGTGATGAATATAATTTAGGCCTTCAAGTTAGATGTGTCATATGGTGGATTGTGTAAATGCAGGCTATGTGTCCTAACATGCCACAAGAGTAACACCTAAAACTATAGAATGGATTTACTAATCTATGTGGGTTATGGTGCTTCATCCAAGGTATATGTGATGCATGCTGTGTTGAGGGATTGTACCATTGAGTTAGTATGGGTGATGGTTCATTATTCTAAACTTTAGTAACTTTTTCTCTCAAAACATTATTAGCATTTTCATTTCTTGCCACTTCCAGTTTTAATGCATGTTCACTACTATCTAGTTGACATAAAAGTTTTTCTACCCTTAAATGAATTTTCTAGTTCAATATGTGATGTTTTTAAGGAATCATGTGCAATAGATAGGTCAATATGCTTCTTATTTAATGCATCAAATTCATCTAATAAATTCATATGCTCACTATCTAAAGTATATTTCTTGATAATTAAACTAGCATGCTCCTTTTCTAAATTAAAGAATTCAGTATTAAGACTAGTATGCATCTTTTCAACTTCCTTTGTGAATCATGTATATTTTTTGAAATAATAAGTAATTCATCATAGTAAAGTTGACATATTTCATTTTGATATGATTGATCAAAATTATCATTAGCCATAAGACATAGGTTTGTTACCTCCTCCTCTGCTTCTGCTTCTGATATGAAACAGAGTCAGCCCAAAAAGCTTTATGTCTTTTAATTGCCCCTCTTAAACTTTGGCCTCTCTTCACCCTTCTCCTTGATAGGGTGAGTCTTCAGGTTGGGGCAGTCAACTCGTAGGTGACTTGGTTTCCTACACTTGGAGCAAATTGTGTTAAAGGTAGCTTCAATAATTTTATGCTTTTACCTTTGCTCTAATTGTGTTGATAACGTCTCTATTTTATTTTTAGGAAACTCTTGAATTGGTAAGTCATTAAGACGATGTCATCATCCTCCTCTATTGTAGAACTGTCACTATCTGAATTATTTGCTTTTAATGAAACAGTTATCTCCTTTTTCTCTCTTGTATTACTTTGCCTTTGACTCACTCCTTACTTATAGGCATTGAGTGACCCAAACAAATTATCATTGGAATAAACATTCAAGTCTTTAGATTCATT
Source organism: Dendrobium catenatum (assembly GCF_001605985.2). Classification (NCBI taxonomy): domain Eukaryota; kingdom Viridiplantae; phylum Streptophyta; class Magnoliopsida; order Asparagales; family Orchidaceae; genus Dendrobium; species Dendrobium catenatum. Next base: position 1,272,160 of record NW_021319375.1, read on the forward strand.
AATTAGAGTTATCTTGGCATCATAAGAACTAGGAAAATAGAGTAAACTCTTATTAACTTTTTCAGAGTTTGATAGTTCTCTACCTAAAGCATATAAGGATGTCACTATCTGGGTGAACTTAGTGTACATTTCAGATACAGTCTCGTTAGGTTTCATGTAAAAGCATTCATAGTCATGCAGTAGAATATTTACCTTATACTATTTAACTTTACTATTTTCCTCATAAGTGATACACAACCTATCATAAATCTCCTTTCCTATAGTGCATATAGAAACTCACATATAAACTTAAAATTTTAAATCACAAAAGAAATAATTCAATAATTTAGCATTTAGCTGTGTGAGTTCCCTATCCTATATTGAGATAGTCGCTACTTAGTTCTTGATTATTGATATTCTTGTAACTTATATGTTTTTTATGATTCCAAATATTATTGCTTTGATTATAATTTCTCCTAACATGTTTTGAAAGAATTTTTTTGCTATTTGTGTGTACTAACTTTTTAAGGAAATCATACTCCAGGTTGTTGAAGACTTCAGATCAGATCAGTTTAGGATTTATTATAAATGAAGTATGTATTTTTCATTTTATTGAGACTGAGAGAGTGTGATTATAATTGAGTAACTATGCATATACACAATGGAGGAGAGTTAAAAATCTAAAATTTTTAAATTGATCGTCCTATACGATGTCTTTTCGTACGAGATAATTTGATCAATAATTTTCCCTTTCGGGCAATCAAACGAACACATAGAAGAAAATTTTTATAAGTATGGATCGTACTGTATGATATACCATTTGTACATACCTTCTAGAGTATGAATTTGATGGATCCCTTTTCATCTTAACTTTTCATCTAGACAAACTTGAAAAAATTTTTAATGGTTCATACCATATGATGTCATCATCATACGTACGCCGCCTAGGATACGAATTAGACGGGTCCCTTTTCATCCCGACAAAGATGAAAAATTTTCAAACTGTTCAAACCGGATTAACTAGTTTGTACCAGATGATTATCGTGTATGAAATGATTTTGTACTGATTAATAATAGGTTTGTATACAACAATTTTTGAACTATTTATACGTATAAACATACAATCATATTGTACGATCGTGTATGCTTAAAATTAAAAATTTTAGTTTTATGAATGGTTTTTTGTGTCTTTGATATAAAAGGTCAACTAAAATTGACGTGAAAAAGTATTGTCTCTATGATTTTTCAAGAGTAAGTGAAAGAGAGAGTGTGGGAGAGTATTTAAGAGAGATTTCTTTCAAGTGGAGTGTGAAGGTTTCACAAGGTTACTCAAAGGTAAGGATCTCTTTATAATTTTGGTGATTACTCTTCTTTTTTTCTTTCTAGTTACTCGTAAGAAGATTATTGAAAATGATCTGGTTCTCTACTAACATGTGAGGAATGTGAAAGGATGACGGTTCTCTGCTGACACTTGGAGAGTGTGAACAGACGATGATTCTCTGCCGACACTTAGAGATGTAAACAGACAATGATCCTCTGTCGATATTTAGAGGGTGTGAAAGGACGATGGTTCTCTGTCACACTGAAGATTGGTGGAAGAGAGGTTTTGTAAAGGCTTCTTCATCCTGCTATGGGGGCAAAAGGAGAGACACTTTAGTAATAGTGTAATACTTAAAGAGGGAGTCTTTAGGGAATGGATGTAGGTCATGTTTGACCAAACTACTATAAATCATTATGTCTTTTAATTTCCACATTTTTATTACTGCAAGTTATTTACTATGGTAAAAAATTTTATTTTAAAATTTTAATTAACTTACTATGAGATTCAACGGTTTTTAAATGTATAATTCAAGAGAAATTTTTTAAATTACCAATTTACCCACCCCCCTCCTCTTGGTTAGCCTTGGGACAATAGCTTATGTTTAGCAACCTATACGGAATTAACAAGTAGTATCAGAGCTTTGTTTCAAAACTATAAGTTTAGACTAATATTTGAAAAATGAGAGTGACTACTTTTGGAAACTGAAACATACCATAAGGGTATTCAATCACTTGACCTCCATTATTTGACAATATCCCTTTCAATTTTTGGAAAACACGTATGTCTACATTTCTATAGTCATTAGATTATCGCATGTAGAATTTGGTTCAATAAGGGTATACTATACCAACTATATTAGTTGATGGTATTAGAGTTTAAACACCCTTTACTGACTGGAATATAGAAGAATGTGACTTAGCATAACTAAATGTAAAATGTTTAAACAGTTTCTTTTATGCACTTTGAAAGTGCTCTGATGGCACTAGAAAGTTCGTTAGGGATGTTAAGCCCTTATGAACTGGCCCAAGGCTAAATAAAAGAGAGGTGAATTGGATAATTTTAAAACCAAAGATAAAACTCAAACCAAAATCATCACAGAAATCAAAGTGCGGAAGAAAATAATGCGGAAGCAATAATAAGAAAAGAACACACCAGATTTATAGTGGTTCGGTCAAACCTTGACCTACGTCCAATCCTTGGAGGCACCCTCCAAGTATTGCACTAAACAAGTGTCTCTCCTTTAGCTCCCACAGCTAGGCGGAGAAGCCCTTACAAAATCACTTCCACCTTCCCCGGTGCGGCAGAGTAGCCGGGTCCTTTGACACCAAAGAGATCTTCTTCTTTGGCGAACTTACCTCGAGATAAGCCTTGAATCCGATGGTACTAAGGTGCGAGTTTGTCGGAGCAACCGTTTGGAATCCCCTCCACACTCCCTTGAGTTCACCCTCACAGGATCTTCTCCCTCTCAAACTTCAGACGGCTGCTTTAATGAGGATGCCATAATTAGGGTTTCTGCTTTTGAACAGATCATCCCGACCGATATAAATATCGTTCAGGATGATTTTATCAAAAATAGTAAACTCTAGGGAACAGTCAGAAACTCTTATTCGTTACAAAGCATCAGGAGCCACAACAAATACAATAGACTCAAGAAAGGAAAAAGTGTACAAATTGACTCAGACCTAGTCTACCCAATCTTGAGCTAATTTCAAAATGCAGTCCGATCGTATGAATCTGAAATGTTAGTAGAAAGCAGTTATAGAGAAAAAGAATGTTTGCTATCATCAAAATTATAAGTCATAGATCCGCAACACACTTAAGTAAGAATATTACATGTGGGTTTCCACTTGTAAAAGTGGAAAGGACATATAGGATAGGCTTTATATTACTTACAAATGGACTAATGAAGTAAATAAATCTAGATTAAACATCTTTTTATATGACTATAAATTATTTCACATGAAACCCAATGAATCCATTTCTGAAATGTACACAAGATTCACTCAAATAGTTACTTTTTTTCATGCATTAGGTAGGGAACTAACGAATGCTGAAATGGTCAATAAAATTTGTCATTATTTACCTACTGCTTATGATGCTAAAATATCTATAATTATAGAGTCTAAATATTTAAATATTTACTCTATTCATAATCTTCTTGGATCACTAATTGCTTATGAGCAAAGAGTGAGTCAAAGAAAGATTGATGCAGGTAAACAGTGAAAGGAGAAGAATATAGCACTGAAAGTTAAGGACTTAGAGAGTGATTAGTCATAACCTGAAGATGAGGATGATATTGCCTTAATGACTAGGCAATTCATAAGTTTTTTTAAAAGGAAGCAGAGGAGATGCTAGCAGTAGAACAGAGGTAAGTTTGATAAAAATGTTAAGATTTTTAATGATATAATTTGCTATGAATACAGGAAACCTGGACATATAAAATTGGATTGCCTAAATCTAAAAGCCACTCCTAGCAAGGAGAAGGTAGAAGAGAAAGTAAATGTGAAGAAGGGCAAGAAGAGATTTCAGAGAGCTTTTTGGGCGAACTCAGCTTGGGATTCGTCAAAAATAAAAAAGGAGGAAGTCACCAACCTATTTTTAATGGCCGATAATCTTGATCAGTCAGATCAAGAAAAGGTATGTGACTTAACCTATAATGAATTATTAGAAGTTTTTGAAAAAATTTATGATGCATATAAAAAACTTAAGAAAATACATGCTAGTCTAAACCTAGAAATACAAAAATAGCAAAAAGAGCATGAAATTCTTAGGAAAAATCATGCACTAATAGATAACAACCACATGAGCTTACTTGACAAATTTGATGAATTGAATAAAAAAAATGATATTTTAAAATCATCCTATACAAAATTTAAAAAAGAATATAAGAATTTTAAAGATGAATCTAAGAGTAGAGAATAATATTTGAATTTTTTTTAGACAAAAATGTGTTAGAAGATTTAAACACATTTCTTAAATTGAAAGTGCATGCTCTTGAGGAAAATAAGTTAAAGATTTTACTAATCCTATTTTGAGATCAAAAATTTTAAAACCCAAGAAGAGTCAGAGTTATTATAGAAAATTATGATTGAAAGTTCGATCGGGATGTTAAGCCCTTATGAACTAGCCCGAGGCTAACCAAGAGTGGGGTGAATTAGTATTTTAAAAATCTTTTAAACAATTAAAACACAAAACTCAAACCAAATTTCACCACAACGATAATCAAAGTACGAAAAATAAATACAAAATAAACAGTAGTAAAAAAACACAAAGATTTATAGTGTTTCGATCAACACGACCTACGCCCACTCCCCGGAAACGCCCTCCGAGTATTGCACTAAAACTCAGTGACTCTCCTTTTTCTCCCATAGTAAGGCGGAGAAGCCTATACAAAACTCCTTTCCACTAACACAAGTGAGGTAGAGAACCCAACTCCTTTTGCTTCCTCCTGAAGAAGGAAGAGAACCTTGATCGATTGCTGAAGTGAACCTCTCTCAACCCTCCAAGAACTAGGGACTATGATGGAAGAAAAAGATGTGGATCAAAGCATGATTGTGAAACCCTCTCATAAACTCCCCATCATAAGATCCTCTCTCTCCCTCTCCTCTAGGCTCTCTCAGGTCAAGACAGCAGCAAAAGATACCCTCATGGGTTATATTAGAGAGCTTATATAGAAGAGCTTTGGAATAGCTCATTAATTATAACTTGCCAATTTTATCATCCAGGACGATCGCCGGATCATCCCCTACGATGTACTTAAAAAGAGAGATTTCAAAAACCCTAAAAACTCAAATTTGGCACCAAATATCATCCAGAACGATCGTAGGATCGTCCCGTACGATGCACTTAAAAAGAGGGGTTCAAAAAACCCTAAAAACTCAATTTCGACACAAAAAATCAGCTTGGACGATCGCATGATCGTCCAGTACGATGTGCAAAATTTGATTTGATAGTCCTAGGATATATTAGGATAGTCCAGGACGATCAGTACAAAATTAAACAAATCATCTAGGACAATATTGTGGATCGTACGGGACGATTAGAAGAAAAATTATGGTATTACATCTTAGACAATTTAGGATAATCAAGTATGTCGGCAACATCATCTTGTACGATATATAGATCGTCCAGGACGATCCGATTACAAAATTTAATCATAATTAATCCCCTAATCACAGGATAAATTTAGGCATGATTTATATTGATTATCTTGAATGATCAAGATTGTTCGGGATGATTTGAACAAAAATTTAAACTTAAAATCATGCCTAAATTAGCATTGGCGGAGGTTTTCCAAGATCATAAAGGATCGTCCTGGAAGATCCACAATCATCCAGTATGATTAGTTCAAAACTTGATCTTCTGAATTTGACTAGATCTCACTCCCTTGAGTGTGTGTGTGCATGGTCACCAAGCAAGCAAACTCCCTTACAGGACTTGACTCAAGAAATTAAAATTACATCAATGAATATTACAGACCCTTTACAACATAACATTATTCAATCAAATCTTGAGCTTTGATTCTTTGTTTGATGTTGCATGGTATTCCTGTAATGTTAGTATATACACAAATAAATATAGAAGGATAAATACTATGAGACATAAAAATGTTTGATATCATCAAAAATATAGAACTCGTGAGCTCGAGTCACAACAAAGAAACCCATTTACTAAAGTTAAATATTATTCTTGTGGGATGATTGGACATATAGCACACACTTATACTTTATATAGAAAAACTCATTTAATGTGGAGACCTAAGATGCATAAACCAAGTCATATCATATATGCATTTAGTTTTATTTTGCCAAAAGGAGAACCTAAACTTGTTTGAGTTCTCAAGTCTAACATTTGATTATTTTGCAGGAACACTCTCATACAAGGCCTCATGAGAGCATTTGGTACCTGAACAACAATTGCTCGAAGCATATGACTGGAGACACTACTTAAATTATATCACTAGAAGTCATGAATGAAGGCAGGGTTACACTGGATAACACCACTAGAAAAGTGATTGGCACATGTATTATCAGAAACTTGCATAAAATTTTCATAGAAAATGTGTTGCTTGTCGAAGGCTTAAAGCATAATTTATTAAGTATTAGCTAGCTATGTGATAAAGGGTATAGTATAAAAAATTTTCCCACTAGCTGCATATTAAGCCTAAATGGAAATGATGTTTTGCATGAAATTAGGGTAAACAATATTTATATGCTAGATTTAAATTATATTAAAACTCCTAATGCATTTTGTTTAAAAATAATTTTTTATGAATCTTGGTTATTGCATAGGAGACTTGGTCACGCTAGTATGAAAAACCTTAGAAAATTACCCAAAAGGATTTGGTTAGAGGTATACCTAAACTAGACTTTACTAAGGATCACCTTTACGATGCATCAATTAGGGAAACATATGAAGTACTCATTTCATTACAATAAGGATCTTAAAATAAGTAAACCATTGGATATTATTCATATGGATCTTTTTGGACCGGTTAGCATTGTTAGTCTAGGAGGAAAGGTATACGGATTTGTGATAGTTAATGATTTCTCAATATTCATGTGGGTTAAATTTTTATTTCATAAGAGTGAATCATTTAAGAAATTTAGAAACATTTCGACTAGGATCCAGAGGAAACTAGGATTTGAGATTTTAACAATTCAAAGTGATAATGGCGGTGAATTTGAAAATGATAAATTTAAGGATTTTTTTAAAGAAAAATGAATTAATCACAATTTTTCTGCACCTATAATCCCTCAGTAGAATGGGATAGTCGAAAGAAATAATAAAACATTAATTTAAGCTGCTAGAGCCATGTTGGTTGAATATTCACTTTCTAAATATTTTTGGGCTGAAGCAGTTAGTACTGGATGTTATATTCTGAATAGGGTCAATATTAGATCGAAATTAAATAAAACATCCTATGAGCTTCTTAAGGGAAGAACACCTAATTTGTTACATTTGCATGTTTTTGGATGTAAAGTGTTCATACATAACAATAAAAAATCTTCCTGAGGAAAATTTGATCCAAAATGAAATGAAGGAATTTTTCTTGGATACTCTAGTATTGGAAAATCATATAGAGTATTCAACAAAAGAACTTTGATAATTGAGGAGACCACACATATTATATTTGATGAATCCAGATTTTTGGAAGAGTTAATTTTGGAAGAGGATGAGATATAAAATAACTCATAAAAGATTGAGAAAATTAATTTGGAAGAAAAATTAGAGATAAAAACCCCATTGCCTAGAGATATGAAATTTTATAAAAACCACCCTAAGGAATTGATTTTAGGTGAACCTAGTGAGGGTGTTAGGACTAGGCGTGTACTAAGTAAATAAGTCAATCATTCTGCTTTTATTTCAATGATAGAACCCACAAATATAAATTAAGCACTTTCAAAAAAATTTTGAATTTTGGCTCTATAAGAAGAATTAAATCAATTTGTAAGGAATAATATTTGGGAACTAATTGCAATGTCAAATGATCAAAGTGTAGTTAGAACTAAGTAGATATTTAAAAATAAAATGAATGACTTAGGTGTTGTTGTTATAAATAAGGTTAGATTGGTGGTTAAGGGGTATAATTAAATTAAAGAGATTGATTTTGAGAAGACTTTTGCCCTTATAGCAAGACTTGAAGTAATTAGGGTTTTGTTAGCCTTTGCCTATTTTAGGGGATTTAAATTATATCAAATGGATGTTAAAAATACCTTTTTGAATGGAGTGATATAAGAGAATGTTAATGTTGAACAACCTGCAGGTTTTAAAAATTCTAAATACCCAAATTATATTTTTAAATTGAAAAAGACATTATATGGATTGAAACAGGTACCTAGGGCTTGGTATGAGAGGTTAAGCACTTTTTTACTTGAGAGATCTTTTAAAAAGGAACTGTGGATACCACTCTCTTTTTGAAAAAATAGAGAGACGTTATACTCATTGTTCAAATTTATGTTGATGATATTATTTTTGGATCTACAAATAAAAATTTTTGTGATAATTTTTTTTAAATAATGAGTATTGAATTTGAATGAGCCTAATAGGAGATCTTAATTACTTTCTAGGTTTTAACATTAAGCAAATTGAGGAGGAAATATTTCTTAGCCAGTCAAAGTATGTTAAGGATATCCTCAAGAAGTATGAAGTGGATAATGTTAAACCAATTAGTACACCTATGAGTTCCTCAATTCAATTGGATAAGGACCCAAAGGGTAAATATATTGATAAAAAAATTAAAGGAATTATTAGATCTTTACTTTATTTGATAACTAGAAGACCTGATATTATATTTAGTGTTTGTTTGTGTGCTAGATTTCAATCAGATCCAAAAGAATCATATTTGACAACAGTAAAAGGATTTTGAGATATCTCTTGGGAACTCAGTACTTAGGAATTTGGTATCCTAAGTATAACTCTTCATTTGAAATCATCGGATATTAAAAATTCAGACTTTATATGTTATTGGATTGATCGAAAGAGTATATTTATAACTTGTCAATTTATAGAAAATTCTTTAATTTTTTGGTCCAGTAGAAAATAGAATTCTGTTGCCCTATCTACTGCTAAATCTGAATACATTGCCTTAGAAAGTTATATGCCATAAGTTCTTTAGTTGAAATAATAATTGATTGGGATTTATAATAAGCATAATTATAATTTATTGTGATAACACAAGTGCTATTTGCATTTCAAAAAATTCTATTCAACATTCTAGAACCAAATATATAGACATAAGGCATCATTTCATTAGGGATCATGTATCCAAAGAAGAAATTGAATTGAATCATATTTCTACTGAAAATAAACTTGCAGACATTTTTACAAAACCACTAACTTTTGATACTTTTAGCACATTACGAATAATGCTAGATATAATCGATCTTAATGCTTAAATAAAATCCTTTGCAAACTTAATAAGTTTCAATGTGTTTTCCTTTTTTAGTTTTCAATGTTTTTTGTTTCTGTGTGTGTGATTTTAGATTTTTTTTATGTTTTTATGTGATTTTTACATGTTTTCACATATCGAAATTCTTGTTTCTGAACATTCATGCTGAATTTTCTAAGTGTTATATTAGTACTGTATAAAATTATTTTTATCTAGTACGAATTCTGTAGCATGTCAATCATTATTTTGAACTAAATATGTAAAGTTTTTTATTTTCTAATACATATCATACTATACGATATTTACATCATCCCGAATGATATGTATTCATTCATCTATACGCATGTAGACGGTTATCCGGACAGAATCAGTTATTATAATTGATCATATGAACAAAACATTATTTCATAAATATGAACCACATATCATTTGATATGGGGGACAAACCTAACCGTCATTAAAATGATCTTAAATAACTGATCGTACCAAACAAACACCTGATCCTATGTACGATCGTCTGGTCAAAAAGCCTGTACGAAAGGACGCTTCGTAATTTACTTGATTACGAAAAGTCATTTCATTTTGGACGTTATCATTCATACATACAAAATTATTTTTGTCATGTCTGAAATAATTATTGTACTGTATAAATCCATTTTTGTATGTATGAAGAGTCATTTTTCTTTAAATAGGAGGGCTTTAGAATTTATTTTCATTCACTTCAACAGCCTTTTTTAATCCTTCTCTTCTTAAAAATGGCCAATTCTAGAAAATGCAATAGAGTTTTTAAGGGTTCGTCATCTAGGGGTGGAAACAAAAACTCCTTTCTATAGAAAATGAGGATTCTTACTATAGGTTTGTTGTTGCAAAAATTACTCCATCTAGGCTATTGATTCATGACGATATTCATTTTCAAGTAATGTCACTTTTTGCCTCAACCCAATTTGTCTTTATTCTGACTCTGACTCATGCTTACCATAAAAAGACCTTTCACCATTTCTTGGAAAATATGACTTTTAGTGATGATGAAAGTTGGATAAGATCATATGTCCTAAAGAAACGGGTAGAAATCACGAAGGAAGATTTAGGAACCTTTCTACAATTAAGGACTCAAGGGATTATAGCACACACTATAACCTCTAAATCTAACTTTGATTGGTTTAAAATTAACAAAACTCTTATAGGGGTAACTCAAGTCGGTCACATGGCTAGGGTATATACTCTAAACCAAAATGCCAGGATCATCAGCATGTCCTTAGAACTTCCATCATTCTTAAGGATAGTGATTGTATAAACATTACTCATATTTTGTCCACTATTACCTATCTAATCATGATAGGACAACCAATAGATGAAGCTCAACTCATTCTAGATTACATTCATAACCTTTCTAAAATTGGGCATGTTTCTCACAGGAGGAAGAAAAATATTGCTTTAGGACATATAGTGTCCTACATCTTAGAAAAGAAGTACAACATTGTTCATCCTGAGATCCGACTTGAAATGCCAATCTACTTAACTGATGCCTCTTTTTTAGTACTTTTTGGGAAGAATGACAATTAAAGTGAGGATACTGAGGAAGAAGAGGGAACACCTGCACCTGCTCATGGACCTGACTTTCAAGAGATGGTCCAACACTTTGATAGGTTAGAGAGTCATTTTGATCAAATTCAAACTCACTTGAACCAGCAGGATGTACAGTACCAACAAGACATGGGTTGGATTCGAGGTCAGTTCGAATCAATGAACACTAACTAAACTATGATGAATAGCTATTTTTCTATCTTTAACTAGCCTCCTCCTCTATGCCAGGGCCCCTCAGAGTTCTAGATGTACTTTTTTGTGTTATCTTTGCCAGTCCTCTCCAAATATGATGATCTTAGTGGTGATTTCTATGATTTGTGTACTTATGTTTGTTTAGTGCTTTGTGTACTTGTCTTTCTTGAGATTTTATGGTTATGTTGTTGATGTTATGTTGTCTTTGCTATTATGAATTGATATCAAAGTGATTAAATGTATTTGATCTTTAAATTGATATTAATAAAAAATATCTTATTTTGATTAGTTGATTTTGTTTGTTATTTGAAATATAAGTTTGCCTATATGATAATCCTATCTTTATTTATCTAAATAGTGTTATAAATCAAAATGCAATACAAAAATTAATTTCATTATGAAATCTAATTTCATTATGAAATCTAATTTTTTAAAATATGTTATGTTAACTTATAACCTGATCAAGTTAAAGGTATCAATCTCATGTTCTTTTTAGGCAAACATAATTTAAATATTATTATTGCAATTTTTATGTATTATTATTTTTTATTTCTCTTTTCAATATAATTATCTTTGTAATTAGAGAAATTTGATTTTTTAGATTATTGAAATAAAAAAATATGCACAAAGTGTGCCCTAAATATTTGAAAAGATGCACAATGTCGCCAACTGAATATGTTCTTTCCTCTATCGTTTAATCTTTAAATTTAAATCCATATAATGTTCAATTATATTTTATATTGAAAATTGAAATTATCTAATCTTCATTTCATCACTTTTGCAATAATTCTCCTTATCTAATTGTATATAATGCTTCATGACTTTAATCAATTTTTTTTATCTATGTTATACTTTAATTTAAATGTTTTGAATCTTTTTTTTTTCATCTAATGGTAATTAACTTTGTTATTATAATTATAGTTCAATCATTTTTAAGATCAGTTACTAAGGTTTCTCATATGACTTCTTTCATTTTAGCCTTTCTTTTTCCCTTTTTGTTGTTGTCAAAAAGGAGAGTAATATTATTTGTTTTTGTGTTTTCTTTGTTTTTTTCTTGTTTTTGTGTTTTCTTATTTTTGTTCTTGTGTTTTTGTGTTTGTTTTAAGAAATTAAAAATAATTTATATATTTTGTGTTCTTCAAGGAATTCCCTTAAATTCACATGTTTATTCTTTTAAGGAGAGCTAAAAAGAAATTTAGGGTATATAAGTTCACTCAAATAATAATTATTTTGTCATCATCAAAAAGGGAGAGATTGTTGAGATAGTTGTTATTTAGTTCTTAATTGTTGATATTCTTGCAACTTGTATATTTTTTATGATTCCAAATATTATTACTTGGATTATTATTTCTCCTAACATATTTTAGAAGAATTGTTTTGCTATTTATGTGTACTAACTTTTTAGAAAAATCATACTCCATATTGTTGAAGACTTCAGATCATATCAGTTTAAGATTTATTGTAAATAAAATTTGTATTTTTTATTTTATTGAGTATGAGAGACTGTGACTGTAATTGAATAACTATGCACACACACACACACACACTAGGGGAGAGTTAAAAATCTATAATTTTTAAACTAATCATACTGTATGATGTCTTTTCATACAGGACGATCTGATTAGTTCTTTTCCCTTTCGGGCAATCAAATGAATAGATAAAAGAAATTTTTCTAAGTATGGATCGTACTGTACGATATACCATTTGTATATACCTTCCAGAGTATGAATTGGATGGGATCCATTTTTTCCTGACTTTTTGTCCAAACGAATATGAAAATTTTCCAAACGGCTCATATCGTACGATGTCGTCATTATACGTACGCCGTCCAGGGACAAATTGGACGGGTCCCTTTTTGTCCCGATGAACATGAAAATTTTTGTAACTAATCATATAGTACGATGTCATCATCGTACGTACGCCATACAGGGTATGAAATTGTGGGGTCCTTCTTCATCTTGATGAAGATGAAAAATTTTTAACTATTCATACCAGACGAACTTGGTTTGTACCGGATGATCATCATGTATGAAATGATTTCATACTAATTCACAACAGGTTCATATACAACAATTTTTGAACTGTTCGTACATACAAACATACGATCGTATTGTACAATCATGTATGCTCAGAATTGAAAATTTTAATTTTCTGGATAGTTTTTTATGTCTTTGATATAAAAGGTCCACTAAAACTAACATGAAAAAGTCTTATCTTTGTGATTTTTCAGGAGCGAGTGGAAAAGAGATTGTGGGAATTTGAGAGAGATTTCTTGTAAGTAGATTGTGAAGGGTTCACAAGATTACTTAAAGGTAAGGATCTCTTTGTGATTTTAGTGATCACTCTTCTTTTCTTCTTTCTAGTTGCTCGTGAGAAGATCTTTGAAGAAGACCTGATACTCTGCTGACACAATAGAAAGTGTGAATAGATAACGGTTCTCTTCTAACACTTGTAGAGTGTGAAAAGATGACGGTTCTCTACCAACACTTAGAGGGTGTGAAAGGATGATGGTTCTCTACTGAACAGAAGATTGGTGGAAGAGAGGTTTTATAAAGACTTCTTTGCCTTGTTATGGGCATAAAAGGAGAGATACTTTGGTAATAGTGCAATACCTGAAGAGGGAGTCTTCAGGGACTGAATGTAGGTTGTATTTGATTGAACCACTATAAATCTTTATGTCTTTTAATTTCCATATTTTTATTACTGCAAGTTATTTACTGTGGTTGAAAAGTTTTATTTTCACCCCCCCCCTCTTGGTTAGCCTTGCGATAATAGCTTAAGTTTAACAACCTACACAAAATCAACACATTACTCCATTCATTAAAAGGAATATCAATTTTTACACTATTAACTACATGCGATGAAAGTTAATGACCAGTTTGAATCATATGTGAAATTCTATAGTCAATGGATTATAAAAAAGTAGACATCCGTATTTTTTAAAAATAAAAAGGAGTATTTTCAAATAGTGGTGGCTGGGTTATATAATAACCCTCTACAGTGTTACGGTTACCAAAATGAGCCATTGATGGTTCTTTAAAAGTTTTCTAAAACCTTATTTTTAAACCCGCTCTAATACCACTTGAAAGTTTATGAATGTCATTAAACCTTAAAGAACTAGCTTGAGGCTCACCAAGAGGTGAGGGTGAATTAGTAATTTTAAAAAATTTCTTAACTCCAAAATAATAGTGACAATATTTTTGAAATAATTTTTAGAAATTAAAAATACAAAATTCTAATTAATTATGGGAGAACTGAGTTTATCAAAAATATTGATTTTATTACGATGATATTTTGATCTATGAGATAAAGTAATAGTCACCGAATTTCTCAAGTAGTTATAATAGAAATAAAAAAGCAAGAACTATACAAGTGCGAAAAAGAAAAAAATACACCAAAGATTTTTATAGTGGTTCAGTCAACCTTGACTTACATCCACTCCCTAAAGTCCTCTATTGCGGATCAATGGTTTATGATTTTGATGATAGCAAATATTCTTATTTCTCTACGACTTCCTTATGTACTGACATTTTAGGTTTACACGATCGGACTACAATTTGGAATCAGCTCAAGATTGGGTAGACTAGGTCTAAGTCAGTTTGTACTCTTTTTCCTTTCTTGAGTCTGTTGTATTTGGTGTGGCACCGGATGATTTGTAACTTGGAAGATTCTCTGTTGTTCCTTTAAAGATTTCTATTTTTGGTAACATCGTCCGGGATGATATTTATATCATCCTGAACCATTTGTCCAAAAATAGAAATCCTAATTAGGGCATCCTCATTAAGGCAGTCGTCATTAGCTGATCGGCCTGGACAATACCTATATTGGCTATGACGATAGTCTCAATTCAGAAAGAATCAGCCGCCATAATCAGTTTAGGTATTTTTTATTTTAGGAAATTGGCCAGGATGATATTCCTATCGTCCAGGACGATTTAACTCAATTATGTCTGAATTGATCTGGTATCTTTGGAAAGCATTAATGGTTAATTAATACGATCACATCGTCCGGGACGATCGTAGGATCGATCGGGATGATGTCCTGGATGATTTACATCAGACAGCTCGAATTCAGGGTGATCCTTTGGACGATTGAAATCGGTTTTAAACTAATCGGCCTGGACGATCGTGAGATTGGCCAGGATGATGTAACCAAATTTCTTCTGATGGTCCCAAATCATCCTGAGCTGATGAGCTGAATTTGTACTGATCAGCCAGGATGATATACCTATCGTCCTGGATGATAATGTCGGCAACTTATATTAATGAGCTCGTTTTGAGCTTTTCTATTTAAGCATGGCATGACACTTTGTAAAGTTCCTTTGTCAGCCATTATAGCTTTGTTCTTTTGGGGGAGACTTGAAGAGAGAGCTTGAAAGGGAGTGAGGAAAGGGTGGAGTTTGAGAGAGGGAGAAGATCCTGTGAGGGGGAACTCAAGGGAGTGTGTAGGGGGTTCCACACGGTTGCTCCGGCAAGCTCTCACCTGAATACTGTCGGATTCAAGGCTTGTCTCGAGGGAAGTTCACCAAAGAAGAAGATCTTTTTAGCGTCAAAGGACCCAGCGACTCCGCCGCACCGGGGAAGGTGGAAGTGATTTTGTAAGGGCTTCTCCACCTAGTTGTGGGGGGATAAAGGAGAGACACTTAGTTTAGTGCAATACTTGGAGAGTGCCTCTAAGGAGTGGATGTAGGTCAAGGTTTGACCGAACCACTATAAATCTAGTGTGTTCTTTCTTATTATTACTTCCGCATTTAATTTCCGCATTTGTTTTCTATGTGGTGATATTTGTTTTGGTTTGTGCATTGTTTAAAGATTCTTCTTTACCAATTCACCACTCGTTTTAATTAGCCTTGGGCCAGTTCATAAGGGGCCTAACATCCCTAACGAACTTTCAAGTGGTATCAGGGCACTTTCTAGTGTCATCTGAGCACTTTCATCCTCTGCTTTGAGAATTACTCTAAAATAAAGTGATTCTCCTTTTTCTTCCAACACAAGGTGGAGAAGCCCTTACATATTCACTTTCACCAAACCTGATGCAATAAAGTGACGGACGCTTGTCACCCCCTTGGTGAAGACAGTAGACCTTAACTCATTTTTCTCTCTCCTAGAGAAGGTAGAGAACCTTGACTCCTTTTCCCTTTCTTGGAGAAGGCAGAGTACCTTGAGGGCATAACCTAGAAGCCTCTCTCCCTATAGAGCTTCTAAAGACTCACCAAGGCCACAAAAAGAGCAAGGGTATAGCTAGCCTGTAGCAACCATGTGATCCCCTCACACTCCTCCTTCATGCTCAACCTCACCTTCTCTATCCTCTCAAACCTTGGATTTCTCAAAGCATCTCTCTCATAATAAATCAGCAGTCACACAATCCTTTCACTATTACAAAGAGAATCTTTAAAGCATACTTAAGTAATGGTTTCAAGAAACCTAAAAAATAAAGATTGTTATCATTGGTTCAATTCAAGTTCGTACAATATTATCTATTCAAAATTAGTCTCGTCTAGTATGATGTAGATAATCATTCAAACAAACTATTCAATTAATTTGAACACATCATGCAGTACGATCCAGAGATCATCCAATACGATCTATTTAATTTTCTCTGTTCATATAGGATGATTCCTGGGATGACAAAAAATCATCTACGCTAATCATCCTGTACTACACTCATCATATAATATAGTTAGTTGATTTCAAGTGAGCAGTCCAGTATGATGTTAATATCGTACGGTACGATTAGTTCAAAAATCATGATTTTGTTTGGTATGATCTTTGGGATGGCCAAATTTTATCTCTACGAATCATTTTGTATGATTATTATCATATAGTACGATGGACTATCATTAATTAAATCATGATTTGACTGACTAATCATGAGATTAATTTTAGCAAGAATTCAAATATTCAAAATTTAAAATCTTACTTAAATTAATCTGACGGCTAGGGTTTTTAGATCGTAACAAATCATACAGTACATAAGTAATATATGGTTCAAATTAATAACATTATAAGGATCATGGACAAAGGAACTCTTCTATAGACAATAGTCAAAGAAACACAAAAATACTACTTTATCATTTTATTTGAATATTAGATGCTTTTCTTTCAACATTTCCTTGTCCCTTTAACAAGTCGTTCTCCAAAGGAGCAAAAGAATCGAGAAAATAAATTTATGTTCATATATGTTTGTGTAAATAACTCTTAGGTACCAAGCATGCTCACCCCTGAGGATATTTGTCAATAGATGCACTCTCCAAAAATGAGCCTTGCCTTTAGGAGCTCTTATTGGAGCAACGTTGAACATGACAAATATTTGTCCCAATGAAGCTCTCATTATATGAATTTACCCCTAAGAAGCTCAATTAAGGAATCACATATTCTAAGAGAGTTCGACAAAAGAACTCACCACAATAAGCCTTTATTTGAAAAATCACTTCATTTAAGAAACTCGGCTCGTTCAAGGGCTCTCCCTAAGTTAGGGTCATCCATCTTCCATAGATATCTTTTGCAAAGCTACAGGAGGCACACTATCATAACTTCATTAGTTATGTTAGTCCCCAATTCATAACCACTCGTATGGAATACTCACCTAGATGATTAGTCGCTTGCTTGAGGGACTCACCACTTGTTCAAAAAATTCACCATTATGGACTCGCCTAAGATATTCATACTAGAGGAATTTTCCAGGGCACTCTCCTTTGATGACTTGTTTAGAGCACTCATCTCGAAGAACTCACACTACAAAAAAATTCTACTTTTCTCCATCCATATTCCATCAAAAAAATGAGTGAAATTTGCAGGAAAAATATATTTTTGGTGAATTTCGAGCAAAATAAAGTTCGATAGTAAAACGTGCATCAAAATATTCCTCAGAAAAAAAATTACTTTTGATGATTAGACATATGAAGAACGAGAAATATCACATCTAAAGTCTAAATAATTGAATTAGTTTTTCTATGCATTAAATTTTTAAGATTTCTTACATATATACACTTGTAAAACATATAAGACGATGTAGAAACTCAATCAATGAATTCATAATTAAAGAGATGAGAAAAAAAGTGGTCCATTGTGTAGAATGGAAAAGAATCACAAAACAATTGGGTAATGAGAACTTACCAACGGGAGAGCAAGTTGGACGAATGAGGGGATTGCCGTCGAACTAAGTGGCGAATGTGAGCGAAATGGGAGAGTCATGCAGCTGGACGAATGGGAGCAGAACGAGAGAGGCTATCACATGCAGCTCAAAACTCACATAATTAGACGGAAGATGGGGCTGAATGTTGAAGTTGGACTTTCTCCAGCGGAAGTTCCATAAAAAATTTCACCATAAAATTCTTGACATAAATGTTTCCAAAAAATTCCGATTGAAATTCTGCTAGAAATTCGTTGGGGAACTTCATACCAATTTTCATCACCAAATCCGCTGATATTTCTGCTGCTATTTTTGGCAGCCTGTTGACTGCTAGAAATTCCGTCATGTTTAAACATTTTTCCTATAGGTTCACCAACATCCCAAGGTACTCACCAAGTGCATCCACAGTCACATCAGAGATAGATGGCCACATGTAAACTTTTCAATCTAGTCCACATGTTTGTCCCAATTTATACTTATCAAATCATTTATTACTTCTCTATTTTTTAAGATAATCTTTCCTATAACCTTATTAACCCCTTAAAAATGGAGCTAAAAGACATTTTTTTGACTTCTTAATATTTATACTATTAATAAAATTATTTTATTTTAGCTGCTCTCCATACTTACTTGTTCTCCCTCCTACTATCTTGCTCTATCTAAACATAGTTGCAAGTTGGGTAGGTGTAGATAAATTTGGATACAACACATTCATTAAATCAAATGTAGCTTCCTACAACCAGCAGCTAAGGCCCCTCTCAACGAAGTAAAAATACTTCCAAGAATCCTCTTATGTGATATATTTTTCATAGGATAATCCTTTGTTTGCCCGCTAAAAAGGAAATATGTGCTAGTGTTTTTTATCACAAACCACAAACTATCAATTTTCTTTCTCTTTGACACAATGGCAACCCTTATTCAATTTTTTTTTTGCTAGAAAATTATTTTCTACAATAATTAAAAATAAAATTCTCTATAACAATTTTCCAGCCACCTTTATAAAAATCTGCAGCTATCCCAAACATATTCTAAATATAACTTCATATACTTATTTTATAGATCATTATCCATTATTCTGAAAAAAAAAATAACTTTTTATTTCTTGTGAACTAAATACTTGCTAAGTACTTTTATATTTGAACCCAACTAACAAAATAAAAAAGTGATTTAAATCCTGCTAAAAACATTTTGCAGTAAATGCTTCCCAATCAAACTAAACTAATAAGATCAAAAATCAAACTAAAATAAGTCATCTCAGAAGTTTTAAGTCTATTCAGGTCAGGTGACCTGACGTAGCTCTACGTTCGGACACCAATAATATGTCACCACGTGCTCTTACTCTTTACAGCGCGGCCCGACGACCTGACCCGGGATTGCTATGTTCGAATATTGCTCGGAATTGCTTTAGGTATTGCTCGGTATTGCTTGGTATTGCTAGGTATTGCTTGGCAATAATGAAAAATACTAATCTGTCAAGACCAATACCAAGCAATACCGAGCAATACCGAGTTTGCTCGGTATTTCTCAGTATTGCTCGGTATTGGTTTTCACAGAATGATATTTCTCGTTTTTGCCGAGCAAAATCGACCAATGCCTAGCAATACCAAGTAATACCTATCAATACCGAGTAATACCTAGCAATACGCAAACATACGGTTCCGTTCCAAGTCGAGTTGTCAGACTGCGTGGTAAATATTGAGAACACATGGCACTAATTTACTGACGTCTGAACGTAGAGCTCTACGTTAGGTGACCGGACCAAATAAAAGTTTATTACGCACAGATGAGCTATTCAAAGCGGTTATGAGGCCGGGGTTACTTGATATTGTAAATACTAAAAGCCATGTGTAATCCGGGTAAAGAACACATAACTCGATTATAGTAAGTAAGAAAAAAAAATTATTTATGGCTATAATACTTTTAAAATATAATTATATAATAATAGTAATAATCCGTATAATATTATAGTTGCCAAAACTGAACGAGAAACAATAAAAAAGTACAATTTTAAGAATTTAACACCAAAAAAACCTTCTTAATATCTACACTCCAAAATATTTACATATGAAAGTTAAGGCTACTTTTTTTATAGCTTTCTCACTATTTCTTAAAATAATATTTTATAATAAAATTAAAATGTTTATAATAAAAATTATTTTAAAAAGAAATTATTTTTTTTTCCAAATAAAACATGTTGTGAATATATCCTGTTAATTCCAAATATCAATAAGAGATTAAAATTTTACTTTAAGTTTTCATAATAAAAGTTAAATATCATAAACACAATTTCAGATTTAAAAATAAAAAAAATTACATTTATTGAGATTTTCAAACTCATTTTTAGCGTGCCATAACATTGATGTGAAGTCAATTAAATGTAAGGTAACATTATAAACATGTAATTTTGACTCTACTTTATTTTTTTTTAAATGATATTTAAGTCAATTAAGATAAACTCACATGCATCGTGGAAATGTTAGAATAACTCAAGTGAAAGCTAAAGATTAGAGAGTTGCCTTAGAAGTTAATTGAATTATTTTTTTACAAGCTATTTTTCAAATATGCTAAAGCTGAATGAGAGAGGGTTCTATGGCATTTACTAGTATCTCAATTATCTAATTAGAAACTTCCACTATTGATACAATCATAATCCAATCATAGAATCATACAAATAGAGTTTGATAGTGTTAGCATCTGCATTACCAAGCTCTATGAATATAAGTGTACATGGACCACACTATTAATTGGAAAATAAATGGCCCTTGCGTTTGCCTTTAAAGCTTGCTGGTGTTATCAACTAACCGTATGAAACTCTCTGTAGCAGGAAAAATAAGTCATGATTCTATCACCTGGAGTCTCCTATCCTTTCATTTTAGCTTTAGCAAAAAATACACCAGCCAAAAGACCTGCCCAAATAAATCATAATTAATAATATATTTAATACTATTTTACAATTATAAGATAATTTACAGCTGAACTTACCAAAAAGAATGCTCAAGAGATTTTCCAAGCTAGTTGGTACTTTGAAAATAAGTATTCCAGCAACTGAGAGAGGAATCTTGTTCAGTGATCCCACAAGGCTGCATAAATTAAAAAGATGTAAAACCGTTTAATAAGATTGAGACTTCGTTTGGGACGACTTTCTTCTTGCTTTCTAAAACAACTTTTTATTATAAAAATTTCTTGAATTTGAAATTTTTGTACTAGAAAACCGTTTTAAAAAATAGTACAAAAGCTATTCCAAACAAAGCTTGAATTACAGGTCGCATAAATTCATCAAATTATCCACATTTTAACTGCTGAAGCATAAATATTTGTAGGTCGATTTGACAATAGATTCTAAGAACTTTAGCTAATCTAAGAGTACCCACATTACCCACAGTAAACTGCATATCATGTAATCATGCAGAATATTTTTAGTACCATAACAGTAAACTTTATAAGCTACATCATTCAAATTTCAGAACAAAAACTAGCAAATTACGAGTACATTTGCATGAAAGATAATTTTATCTAAACCAGTAATAAAATAAGGAGCATATCAACATTTAACTTAGCATTATTTTAAATAAAAACAAAAGGGAAATATTATGCCATTTCAAATCAAACCATTTGTGGAGTACATTCATAATAAAAATATTTAACAAAATAACATTGATTACAAAATGGATTAAGTAGATAAAAAAAATTAACTTAGTATAGATTAAAGTAGATTTTCTTGCCTTTTCTTGGCACACTTTTAAATAAAATGCTGGCATGCATATTATTAGTTTTTCGAAACTAAATTCATAGACATTTTTTTATTTAGTTGATTTGAAATAATGATTCTATATTTCCTAAATATGCATTTTTATGCGTTTTTAGAGTGGATTATAGTGCATCACTCGCCATTACATTATAATAAAAAGATATCATCATCCCAATATAAATTTTTATTAAGATTCAGATCCAATCAACACACAATTACTCTAACCATTAAGCAAAATAAACTTTTCCTACCCTTCTAAACAATCTCAATGCTTGTAGATAAATGATATTTATTTAGTTTTAGAAGAAGAAGAATAAAACATTATTTACAAACTTTACTATTTTTTACCTCAAAACAATATGAACTTGAAAAAAAAAAAACAAGCAAGACAGGCCATAATGGCTAAAGTCAAAATTTTATAAATTAGCAAGTAATTTATAAAATATTATTAATGTTGGGAGAAAAAATGCAGCTATGATTAAATTTTCTACATCCAACATAAATTTAATATATATATATATATACATGTCATAAGTAAATCTTATATTTGTAACTGACCTAGTACCCACCTTAAATCTGTACTAGCCTTCCGCCCAGCTAATGAAAGATAAGATAGAATCTTTTCTTTAAAAAAAAATTAATGTGATGGGAATTTAGAGAGGTAATGACAACTCTTGTAACTGAGCACACTAAGTATATGCTGCACTGGAAGATAATTTTTCCAGCGACCTTACCAACCAAAACATGATTAAATAGTGATGGTTTTCTACAGCCCTTGACTATAAATTCTGGGGCATCTTCTCATTCCTTATTCTGAGTATCACAGCAGGTAGGACAAGTTGCCAAAGGTGGTCATAATTATATTTCTTGACTGGGAAAAAAACTCAATATGCTCATGCTGATGTGATACGTGAAATGAATTGGACCTGTTTTTAGCTTGATAGTTTTAGGAACATGAATGGCCTTTCCAATTTGAAAACAAAAAAACATAAAACTCAAAAGCAGCACAAATTTTGATCGACAATAACTATACTATTAAAAGACATCCTATAATGGATTAAAATCAAGAATAAGCTACATGATGGAATATTGTATGGGAGCAAAGAAAGACAAATGCAAAGAAATATCTCATCAGTTATGCATAGTGGATGAAGCAAAAAAAGGAGTAAAAGGAAACTTAATAACAAAAAAAAATTATGCAGATTGACCTTGAGATTAAAAATAATAAATAATTGAGAATAATAGGACTCATTTTATCACATCAACATTTAAGAATTCAAAGCATTTCGAATACCTGTATGTAGTTGCGCTTGTCTGGTGAAGAAACCACATTGAAGTGAAGCTAATAGCAAGGCCTAGAAGTCCACTTAAAGTAATCACTAACCAGAATATTGGCATCTTCAACAGCGGCCTGCCAATGTACTTTTATGACCATAAGCCAAATAAGAAATAAAGACAATATGAAGACATAACTGCACAAATTAACAACGAAATAGCATCTTAGCTATTAGCATTATGCTAAAGGCAAGTTCATTCGAGATCATCAAATTTCTTAGAGCTCATTTGGATATTTGTACCTAGGAAATGTTTTAGAAGATAATTACTTCATTATCATTTATTTTACATGTGAAATGAAATCATTACATTTGCAAGGCCTTGAGAATTATGTAAGTGGGTTGACCAGGAAACCAAAGAGATAGCTTATCGGCATTAAAGGCGAATTAGGTAATGAGGAGATTGATGGTTAATTTATGGTAAAGAATGAAATTAAAAAGAAAGGAGATGATGTGCTAAGTAGTTGAAAGTAAATAAGCTATAAATTGGGATAATTTAGAGCCTTACAAAACCTCTTAATGACATCTTGAACATGATGACTCAAGATGACGGAACCATCAAATCTTGATTAGGTTCATCATCATTGCCCTCACCATCCACTTTAAGTACAATATAGTAAATCTCTAACATCAAATATAAATACCAAATATGTTGCTACTATACACCAGATATAAGCACAGTGTAATTTTACTATAGAAGCTTGCACCTATAAAAAGCTAGACTTCATATCTTGAAGTCCTGATATGTGAGGGTGAAATTGATGGGTAGTATCATTTCTCTATCTAATCTGCTTTCCAAAAATTTCCCTCAGAATTTCATCCGTTAAAACTCTCCTTAAATACATGTGGAAAGGTCGGGGCACCAAAAAGCCAAACTTTTGGATCCAGTAGTTACATCATCAATGTATTGCCAATGATAGCAAATTTTAACTAACATGGGGTGATTGTGAAGTATAACAACCCTATACCTATTTTTATATCTCTCAATATTATATCCAAAGTTCTAGAGAATGAGTATAACAACCCTTCCTCTCCAACCTTATCTACAACAGGGGGTGTATGTTTCAAATTTCAATGCAATGGTGGCAATGATTTGTAAAACACCTATAAAGGTTAATCAATATTAGGGAGTTAATCATTATTATAGAATTGATTATAGAAGGAAAATAATAAGATAATTGATGTTTGTGTTGACCTCCACGTCAGATGAAAATAAACAAAAAAAGCCTAAATCTTACCTCTACTGCAAATCCAACGGCCCATCCTGATTTTCTGCAGGAAAATCTCGCTCAAGCTGCAGCTACATAAATCATATCCTCCCCCCCCCCCCGCAATGTATCCCCCCCCCCCCCCCGCAATGGCGCCGAAGTATCGTATCTCATGTGCGAAGATGTGCTGAATTGAGTCATTAAATAGACAACCAAAGCTCTCGCGTCCGGGTTCTCTTGCAAGCAGCTTACACGACTTCTCCCATGTCCCACCTTGCTCTACCTTGCTCGACTCCATAGCCGAAGCCCCATTCCCGATCTCGCCTCGACGTCCAAGCTCCGTCTTCCTCAACCCTTCGTAACTCCAAATCGAAGCCGGCCCCTGCCTTCTGAACCCAAGCAGCAAATCCACCTCCGACCTCTTCTCTATCCGACGTCCCTACCTACTTCGAACCCCAGCAAAACCTCCGCCTCTTCCACCCGGCAAATTATTGGGTCAGGTGACCGAAGCCATCTCTCCGTTCGGTCGCCAATAGAAATGCGCCATCTGTTAGTCGTTTTTTTAATTTAATATTAACGATTTATGTCTTGTCAGAGTTAGCGACCCGACCTGATAACGCTTTTCATTTGAACTTTTAAGCTTTTGCCGCCCTATTTTTTCATTTTGATACCCGCGAAAGACGCAAATATGTGCTGCTGTAGAAGAAAAAACGAGCCAGAAAATTGCAGAGAAGAAATGGACTGCTCAGTGAAGAGGGAGGTGGAAGAGGGAGTGCATGAATCGGAAAGGATGCATGAATCGGAAGGGCTGGTGCATGAATCGGAATCGGAACGTTTGTCACTGATGAAGACGGTTACTGGCATGTCAAAAGATTTATTGAATCCCACAACCATGAATTAGCTAGCCCAGCCGACCGACACCTTTTAAGATCATGTAGGAATGTTATTGAGGAAAAAGCTTCCGTCCTAAAATCGATGACAAATGCAGGGATTAGAACCGTTGATGCATATGCCTACCTTGCAGAGGAAGTTGGTGGATGTGAGAATGTCGGATTCTCTAAGAGGGACGCCTACAATTTGATTCAGAAGGAGAAAAGAGCAAGGATTGAAATTGGTGACACTAATTCTTTGATTCAATTATTTAAAGATCGACAAGTTGAGGACCACATGTTTGCATGGGATGTTCAATATGATGATCAGGATAGATTGTTAAATTTTTTCTGGGTTGATGGCAGAAGCAGGATAGATTATGAATGTTTTGGAGATGTGTTAATTTTTGATACTAGTTACAGGCTGAACAAGTATAATTTTGTTTGTGCGCCATTTGTTGGTGTTAACAATCATTGGCAGAATATTTTGTTTGGGGTTGCTTTTTTGTCAGAAGAAACAATTGAAAGTTTTACATGGTTGTTTAAAGTATTTGTACGAATAATGGGTAATAAATATCCAACAACAATATTCACTGATCAGGACCAAGCTATGGCCAGGGCCATAGAAGCTGCATTACCTCACACTCGTCATAGATTATGCCAATGGCACATATTTAAAAAGGTTCCATCAAAAGTTTCCATCTACAATAGCAATAATAAAGTTAGAGGACTCTTCCATAAGTGTATGAGGTGGTGTGATTCTGAGGAAGTGTTTGAGGAAGCGTGGGATGAAATGATCAAGGAAGGGAATCTTCATAATCATGAATGGTTGCAGGATCTTTATAAGATAAGGAGAAAGTGGTCAACTGCTTTCAACAAGGATTCCTTTTGCATGGGCATTTTATCAACGCAGCGTAGTGAGTGTACTAATAATGTGTGTCATGGCATTTCAAAGCCAACAAGTTCATTAACTGATTGTTTTCTTGGCTTGGAAAAGGTACTGATGAATTGGCGGCGAAATGAGCAAGATGAGGATTACAAATGTAGTCAATCTGAAATTGTTCCCGTGATAAAGAACAGCTCAATATTAAAACAAGCTGCTAGATTTTACTCAAGAAGAATATATTCAATTTTTGAGGAAGAATTTATAAAGGCTGTGGGAGAAATGAGTATAGATTTTGTCTCGACTGATTCTTCAAAGTTTCTAGTCAACTACATAGAGAAAAAGAATCAAAACCATCCTTGGGTTGTTCACTTTGATGCAACAGAAGGTAACATTCAATGCACCTGTAAAAAGTATGAAACCATGGGATTGCTGTGTTCTCATTGTTTGAGGGTTTTTAAACAGTTGGATATGCCTAAATTCCCTGAGAAGTACTTATTACTTCGTTGGTCAGCAAGGGCTCGACAAATTTTTTATTCAGGTTACTTGCTTAATTCTCAAAGAAGTAGTAATTTCCAAAGTGGCAGGGGATTCATATTCAGAAATCAGGTGAGCAGGTTTGCATATCAAATGAGCACGGAAGCTCAAGGGAATGAAGAGGCAGAGGAGTTTATTCTTTCCTTATTGCAAGACATGTATAAAAAATTATACTTAATTCTTGGTGGCAAGAAAAGAAATCAGAAGGATGTTGCTAGTTCCCAAGGTGGAACTGCAAATTTGAAAGATCCTCTAAAGCGTACCCCTAAAGGCATATCAAATGTAAGACTGAAAAGCCATTAGGAGAAGAAGAAACGGCCTAAAAGTAAGTTTTTAATAATTTGCTAATTATTTAATTCCTAATCCTAATACTAAAGCTCTAGTTTCTTACAGATAAGAAAAGAAACCTTTGGTGGGGGATAATCCATTGGAGGAACCTTCTTCAACACAACCTTCTTCAACACAGATGAACTTTTCAAGCATGCCTGAATGTTTCAGTGAGGAATATATAACCGGCATACCATCATGCCAACCTGGAGCTGAATACACCAAGTTGATGATGGATTTTCTTTCTTCGGAGTTGGAATTTAATGAATTTGCAATGTAATAATACTTATTTGGACTTATTGATTTCATTTATTGGTTGTAATAAAATTTTTTTATAAATCATGCTTTCTGTA
This sequence comes from Dendrobium catenatum, assembly GCF_001605985.2. NCBI lineage: Eukaryota > Viridiplantae > Streptophyta > Magnoliopsida > Asparagales > Orchidaceae > Dendrobium > Dendrobium catenatum. Next base: position 1,299,517 of record NW_021319375.1, read on the forward strand.
TGAATTAATAATTTTGGTGTACAGAATTAATAATTGGTTACAAATGTAAGGTTGCGCTTATGTTGCGCTATGGTTGCGCTATAGTTGCGCTATGGTTGCGCTATTGTTGCACTATTGTTGCGCTATGGTTGCGCTACGGTTGCGCTACGGTTGCGCTACGGTTGCGCTATGGTTGCGCTATAGTTGCGCTATGGTTGCGTTATGGTTGCGCTATGGTTGCGCTACGGTTGCGCTACGGTTGAGCTCTACAGAATATGCAAATTATAGAAGATACAGAAGTTACAGAATGCGCTTTACAGAATATGACAGAATATGCACATTTTATACAACAATAAAAAACTATATAAAAACATAATAAAATGCACATCAAAAAGTATATAAAAATAAAATAAAATGTACATTTATAAATCATGGACAATATTTACAACAAGTTACAGATTGTTTACTTCTTTGTTTGTAGAAAAAGAAAAAATGCAAACTCTGCCCTAAATTTAGGCATATGCTTTTGCCAATCTTTAAGAGCATTCCAGTCTGGTTTTTTTCTTCGCACGGCCTTTTCCATATATTTACAAACGAAGATTCCGCAATCGTAGTCGTTTGATTGTGTTGGAATTCCACGAACCGCCTGGACATTCCATTTCGTAATATCGCTTGAAAAGCATCTTGTGGTGTCCTCGTGCAAATACTTTATCTGTACGAATAAAACATTATAAAAATTTATATTATGTATATAAACATAGTAATCTGGATATAACTTGAAATATGAATTTGAACTTACAACTGTATGACAAATATTCTTGTGTTCAGGATTTGGTAATGAATCATACATTTTCCAGACCTTCTCCTTCAATTTTCCAACAAGAAGAACCCAATGCTTCTCGTGAATTATGGGAAGTACAATAAGTTTGCTTTCTTGAATTGAAACAGGATTAATGTGATTGATAAAAATTTGATAATCCATACTGTATGACTTGTAAACCTGCAATAACTTAGTTCTATAAGGAAAAACTAAAGTGAAAAAAAGGATTAAAATATTATTTATACTTACCCTGTACAATGGAGAAATGTACAAGTAAGGATGAAATTTCTCCGCCATTAACCTACTCTGCTCAAGTAAAAAGAAAGCAAAAGCATCTACATGGTTATCTGCTAACCAATCATTTGTAAGCAGCATGTCAATATCTGATCTTTTTATTTCGATATTTCCAGATTGAAAAATTATGTGTTCCCTACAAAAACAAAGAAAAATTTAATGTTAACACGCAACCTTTAAAAAACCTTAGCGCAACCTTCAAAAAACC